>NC_140166.1:125109419-125141341 GCF_963971535.1 Notolepis coatsorum
AACAAGACGAAAGTCTTTCTCTGGTCTGCATCCCCTTAATAATTGTGTGTATTGAGCCGTACTGTATTGTACCCATTCTGCTATCTGTTAATAAAGTTTTCAATCAATCATTCAATGGAACTGATCTGAGTGTCTGAATGGTACAATATTCATTTAACTTCATGGCAGGCTGTTGCATATTGTGCAATCCATATCTCTCTGTTACAGCGGTGACCAGCTCCAGTACTGTACATGTCTCCCCCTAGTGGCCTCTCCTATGTGTCCATCTAGGTCCTACAGAAGACTGTGTGTGTCTCTGTGTCTCCTCTTGTGTCTCTGTGTCTCCTCTTGTGTCTCTGTGTCTCCTCTTGTGTCTCTGTGTCTCCTCTTGTGTCTCTGTGTCTCCTCTTGTGTCTCTGTGTCTCTCCTCTTGTGTCTCTGTGTCTCCACTTGTGTCTCTGTGTCTCTCCTCTTGTGTTTCTGTGTCTCCTCTTGTGTCTCTGTGTCTCTGTGTCTCCTCTTGTGTCTCTGTGTCTCCTCTTGTGTCTCTGTGTCTCCTCTTGTCTCTCTGTGTCTCCTCTTGTGTCTCTGTGTCTCCTCTTGTATATCTGTGTCTCCTCTTGTGTCTCTGTGTCTCTCCTCTTGTGTCTCTGTGTCTCCTCTTGTGTCTCTGTGTCTCCTCTTGTGTCTCTGTGTCTCCTCTTGTATATCTGTGTCTCCTCTTGTGTCTATGTGTCTCTCCTCTTGTGTCTCTGTGTCTCCTCTTGTGTCTCTGTGTCTCCTCTTGTCTCTCTGTGTCTCATCTTGTGTCTCTGTGTCTCCTCTTGTGTCTCTGTGTCTCCTCTTGTGTCTCTGTGTCTCCTCTTGTGTCTCTGTGTCTCATCTTGTGTCTCTGTGTCTCATCTTGTGTCTCTGTGTCTCCTCTTGTGTCTCTGTGTCTCCTCTTGTCTCTCTGTGTCTCCTCTTGTGTCTCTGTGTGTCTCCTCTTGTGTCTCTGTGTCTCATCTTGTGTCTCTGTGTCTCCTATTGTGTCTCTGTGTCTCCTCTTGTGTCTCTGTGTCTCCTCTTGTGTCTCTGTGTCTCCTCTTGTGTCTCTGTCTCTCCTCTTGTGTCTCTGTCTCTCCTCTTGTGTCAATTCAATTCAATTCAATTCAATTCAAATAGGCTTTATTGGCATGAAATATTAACATACTTATTGCCAAAGCAAGTTCAACATACAAACAATAACATATATATTAAGCAATAAAATATCATAATATTAGTAATAACAGTAAGGACAATCAACAAGAAACATATTAATTTACAAAATAGTCACTCGATCGGGTAGAAATTTTTCAAGTGTGGCCACTCAGATACATTTACAGGGCTTGTTCTCTTATTTTGTGACAACCGACTACATATTTTGCAGCTAATGCTGTACACTGACTTTTCTCCCCACACATGTATAGTAGCTTTTGGTGATCAGGGAGATGGATAAACTGTGCATCAATTTTGTTTATTTTATCAAAGAAGACTTCTCTTAGGTCCTTGTATTTCTCACAGTACAGTAGGAAGTGAGGTTCTGTCTCAATGTCCCCCTGATGGCAAAGTGAACACAGCCTGGCCTCTCTGGGCAGCCAGTTTTGCCTGTGACGGCCTGTTTCTATGGCTAGACTGTGTCCACTCAGTCTGTACCGTGTCAATGTTTTTCTTAATTTTGTCTCATTCACAGTAGTCAGGTATTCTGCCACCATGTACTCTCTGTTTAGGGTCAAATAGAATTCTAATTTACTTTGAGATTTGGTTGATTTGTTCCAATATTCTATATAATTTTCTTTTTGTTTTGAGATTATTTGGTTGGGCCAGATTTCTTGGTATCTGTCCTGAAGCGTTTGTGGGCAGAGATTTCTGACTAGCTGGCAGAGGGGACTCTTATCTGGGTTCATCTCTTGGTTCTGAAGGGCTTTGTAGTGGTAGGAGTGGGGGTCACTTGATTGGAGGTGTGTGTAACATTTTATGGCTCGCTTTTGAATTTGAATGATTAGGGGGTATTGGCCAAGTTCTGCCCTGCATGCATTGTTGGCAGTGTGTCTGTGGACCCTAAGTAGGTTTTTGCACAATTCTGCATGCAGTACTTCTAATGGGTGTTTTTCCCATTTTGGGAAATCTTGGTTAGTTAATGGACCCCACACTTCACTGCCATATAATATTATTGGATTTATTACAGAATTTAGAATTTTGAGCCAGGTCCTAATTGGGATGTCAATTGGAATTTTCCTTTTGATGGCATAAAAAGCCCTTCTTCCCTTCTCCTTCAGTTCATTCACAGCCATATTGAAGTTTCCATTATGATTTATTTTCAATCCCAAATATGGGTAGCTTTTTGTGTTTTCTAATATGTGTGCCTAATTTAAATGTATTATGTGAACTCTGAGACTCGTGTCTCCTTTGAAAGATCATGACTTTAGTCTTCTTCATGTTTACGTTCAGATACCATGTCTGGCAGAACTGGTGGAGGATGTCTAGGTTCTGTTGTAGACCCTCTTTAGTGGCTGACAGCAGAACCAGATCATCTGCGTACATCAGTAATTTTACATTGGTATCGTGCAGAGTCAGACCGGGTGCAGTAGAAAGTTCTAATAACTTTGCTAATTAATTTATATATTAAACAATGTTGGGCTTAAATTGCACCCCTGGCGAACTCCGCGACCCTGGGTGAAGAAATTTGTTCTTTTATTGCCAATTCTAACAGCACATCTGTTTTTTGTGTACATGGATTTGATCAAGTCATATGTATTTCCTCCAACACCACTTTCTAGAATTTTGAAGAAAAGACCTTTGTGCCAAATTGAATCAAAAGCTTTTTCAAAATCGACAAAGCAGGAATATATTTTGTTTTTGTTCTGTTTTACGTGAATGTCAATTAGGGTTTTAAGAGTGTATATATGGTCAGAGGTACGATAATTTGGTAAGAATCCGATTTGGCTTTTACTTAGAACGCTGTGTTCTGTAAGGAATTCTATGAGTCTGGTGTTGATGATACTACATAGAAGTTTGCCCAAATTACTCGTCACACAGATACCCCTATAGTTTTTTGGGTCATGTTTATCTCCACTCTTGAAAATTGGGGTTATGAGTCCTTCATTCCAGACATCAGGAAAATAGCAAACATTTTGTGTCAAATTGAATAATTTTAAAATAGCCAATTGGAATTTTTCAGAGCTGTGTTTAATCATTTCATTTAATATGCCATCTGTACCACAGGCCTTTCTAGCTTTAAGGCACTGGAGTTTTGATTTCAGCTCTTGTTCTGTGATTGGGAAGTCTAGAGGGTTTTGATTATCCTTTATGATATTTTCCCATTTTTGTAATTTTTCACATATCTGGCTGGTTTCCGTTTTTGTATTCAGGGGTACAGTTGTAAAGAGTGATGTAAAGTGGTTTGTCCAAATATCCCCATCTTGGATAGCCATTTCTTCCGGCTTATCTTTATTTAATGAGTTCCAGTGGTCCCAGAAGGAGTTAGAGCTTAGAGAGTCCTCTATTTTGCACAATTGTTTATTTACGTGATTGTTCCTTTTAATTCTGATGGTCTTTTTGTAGTGTTTCAATGATTCACAGTATTGGAGGCGTAAGGTGTCATTTTGTGGGTTTATGTGTTTCTGGTTTGATATTCTTCTTAGCTGTGTTCTAAGAGCTTTACATTCTTTGTCAAACCAGTGGTCCTTTTAATTTTTCTCTGTTTGTTACCTGATAATTTTAATTTGGACTTTATTACAGTTCTTTCAAATATATAATTTATGTGTTCTACAGCTAGGTTGACTCCTTCAACACTGTTAGAGTATGGCATGGCTAGGAACGTATCTAACAGTGATTGTGTCTCATCACTGGCGATGGCTCTCTGGTAGTCCTGCATGCTGTTCTGGGACCATCTGTAGTATTTGGGGATGTTGTGTAGTTTACTGGGCTGTGTAGGGGGATTTTTGAGAGACTCAGTTCTTTTCATGTATGCAGTGATCTGACTGTGGTCGGAGAGTGGGGTCAGAGGTTTGACTGTGAATGAACTGAAGGATACTGGATCCAGGTCTGTTATCATGTAATCTACTGTGCTGCTGCCAAGGGATGAGCAGTAAGTGTACCTTCCTTGTGAGTCCCCTCTCACACGCCCATTGACAAGGTAGAGACTCAGTCCTCTACACAGCTGTAATAAATCCTTCCCATTTTTGTTTATGGAAGTGTCTTGGTTATTTCTAGGGGACGGGTTTACATGGTTGTATATGGTGTGGTCAGATATAAAATTGTCTCCATGTGTACTGGTGAAATCAGGGTGGGTTCCCGTTCGGGCATTGAAGTCACCGCAAACAAGCACATGACCTTGACTTTGATAAAGACATATTTCTGACTCAAGGTTGGAGAAGATGTCGTCTGAGTAATATGGAGACCCAGTGGGTGGTACGTATATTCCACAGATAAATAGGTCTCTTTGAGAGGGGATTACTTCTTTATTTAGTTTTAACCAAATATGATTGTTCCCGGTTTTTAGAATCTGTATTGACTGGTGGAGTTGTGATTTGTACCAAATTATCAATCCCCCTGAGTCTCTGCCCTGACTAATATGTCTTGTTTTATTTGATGGCAAAATGACCTCTCTATAGTGTGGAGGACAGTGTGTGTCTACATCTTCTCTGCACCATGTCTCAGTTAGGATTAAGAGGTCATTGTTTGTTATAGCCTGTAAAAAATCTGAGTCTCTACTCTTCAGACCGAATGTTGAAGAGCAAAGACCCTGTATGTTCCAACAACTGATTGCAAAAGATTGCATTTTGTACAAAAAATATATATAAAGGTGTTCAAATGGTATAAGGTTATAAGGTATAAGGGTATTCAATCAATGAAAAATATATATAAGGTGTTCAAAAGGTATGAAGGTTATAGGGTATAAAGGTATTCAATCAATGAACAAACATCACAGAAAAAATGTAACAACAACAAAGGCAACAGCAGGTAATTGGCCTGCTTTTTTTTTTTTTTGGTCGACTGCTAGCTTGTAGTGAGAAGTTTACTGCATAGCGTGTATAACATTTGTTTGATCTCATTCAGCTCTGATGTGGGTGGGGGGGGGGGGCCTGGTCAGGGCGGATGCATAGGTCATCTCCTGCGGCGGACGGTGAGGGGGTCGGCTGGGGGGACGTCTCCTCTCACTGGGTGGGTTGGAAGGGTGGGGTGTGGGTAGGGTGGGTGCATAGGTAATCTGCTGCTGGGGGCGGTTGGGGGGTCGGCTGGGGGGATGTCTCCTCTCACTGGGTGGGGTGGAAAGGTGGGGTATAGGTGGGGCATAGGTTTGTGGGGTGACTCCTCGTGGGTATCTCATGGGCCTGTGCTTTATCGGAGAGGCCGGTGTGTGACTGGGTCTGTTGGGGTTGCGTCCGAGGGCAGCATCCTTTAATGTTTTTGCAAATGTCCTCACTCCCGCGTTGTTTAGGTGTAGCCCATCATGAAAGTCCCATCTGCCGATGTTTGTGTGGTGGGCCAGGTGGACATTTTTGAGGGCAGCACAGTTTCTTGAGGTCTCCATGTTGATTTCATGAATGATGTGTGGAGGGGTGTCCATCCTGGGGAGGAGGGTGGAGATGATTACTCTGGTGTGTGGGAACTCCCTGGAGGCCTTCTCAGCCACCCTGGTCATTGCTTCAGCAGTTCCACGCTGTAGATAGTGGAGGTAATTTGTGCCCGTGTGCACCACCATGTACTGGGGGCTCCCTAGAGTGTCCTGTCTAAGCAGCTCCATGGCGTGGCCTGTGTTCCGACAGCGCTTGGCTGTCACCTTGAGGCCCGGGAAGAGGCGTGCCGTGTCCAGGTATTTGCCATTGGAGTCCATGAGGAGGACTACCTGGGCTTCGGGCTGGGCTGGTCTGGTGGACTGGGGCCGTGGCTCGGGTGGAGGTTGGGCTGCTGGAAGGGGGTCTGAGTCCGAAGGCATGTCAGTGGGTGTCAGGCTGGGAGGGGTTAGTGGGGTCAGGGGGGGGGGCGGTATATTCTGGTTTGGCAGTAGCGGGGGGTGGGGTGGTGGGTGTTGGAGCAGGGGGGAAATGTATGTATTCTTTCTTCTTATCGTTGTAGCTTTACTTCCTCTATCTCTCTGCGTAGAGACTCCTCCCGGCTGTTTGTATCTTCCTTCATGGCTTTCATCTGGGCCTGTAGGGTGTAGTTTTCCTGCTCTAGCTCCCGCATGGTTTCTGTGAGCTCCCTGACCCTCCTCTGGGTCTCCCTCAGCTCTGAAGTGGTCTCCTCCCTGTTATCCTTCAGATGACGGAGCTCCTCTCCCAGCTGCTGAATGGTGCAGGGCTCAGTCAGCCTGGCCAGAGTCTTCTCTTTAAATTCAGTAAACTCCAGCTCCAGGAGAGATACGCTTTTTCTCAGCTGCTGGACCAGTTTGGAGGGTGTTGAAGGAGTGTGGATGGATGGGCTGACTGGTGCTCTTTGTACTGGCAGTGGCATCACTGGATTCACTGTGTGGTTGGAGGGAGTTGGAGTGGCACAGTCAGAAGGGCTAGTTGCTGGTTTTGACTCTGATATTTCTGTGTCTGTGTTCACCTTGTCCTCTTCTGTCTGTGTGTCCGCAGCATTGGTATTGGGCTCTATTCTCTCCACTTCCGTTTTTATTTTTGGGAAAAGCTCTTGAAATATGTTGAGGTTTGCTTAATTTCCCTGTACTAATACAGTCCCTTTAACATAGTAAGAGATTGTTAGAACTGGGTTATCAGTGTCCAGGGTCTCATCATGGCATATAGTGTGCCGTCCTCCTCGTCCAATGCCTTCTTTCACAACATGGTCATAGTGGTTACAGATCACCTGTTTCCAGGAGTTAACATGTTCTGTGTGGAAGATGAGGTCATTCATCACCTTCTTCTCATTATAGACAGTATAGTCAGCATACAGCTCCTCTGAGTGGGCCAACAGAGTCTCCTCCTTGTGTTTTTTCTTGCTTTTATTACTTGTGCATCTAGGAGGGTACTCAACTTCTCTGCTGCACAGCTCTGTGCAGCTCTGCCTGTTTTGGTCATCCATGGCAACACACCAGGTAACACACAAACTTAACTGACAGAGACTGTTGTTATTAGCCTTTTGTACAAAATATTATTTAGGATTTAGCTGGCTGGCTAGCTGTCGTTAGCTAACGTTCTGTGGGCCAGTGTCAGTAGTTGGCTGGCTGATTTATTGTTGCTAATGTTCTGGAAGCTAACGGGCCTGCTAGCTATCGTTATGTTGAGCCAAACGGGCCTGCTAGCTCTCGTAGCTATGTTGTGTCTCTGTGTCTCCTCTTGTGTCTCTGTGTCTCTCCTCTTGTGTCTCTGTCTCTCCTCTTGTGTATCTGTGTCTCCTCTTGTGTCTATGTGTCTCCTCTTGTGTCTCTGTGTGTCTCCTCTTGTGTCTCTGTGTCTCCTATTGTGTCTCTGTGTCTCCTCTTGTGTCTCTGTGTATCTCCTCTTGTGTATCTGTGTCTCCTCTTGTGTCTCTGTGTCTCCTCTTGTGTCTCTGTGTCTCTCCTATTGTGTATCTGTGTCTCTCCTCTTGTGTCTCTGTGTCTCCTCTTGTGTCTCTGTGTCTCAATTCAATTCAATTCAATTCAATTTATTTAATGACCACACAGCCAGGCTGGTGGAATTTAGTTTCAGTGCAGGTTTCATAGCAGTTCCAACATAAAAACATAAAACCACAAAAACATAGAACATATAACATCACTTACAGCGTACATAAAAGAAAACACAATTACATAGATACAGTTCAGAGTTTGTGAGTTTGTCCATGTCCATGTCAGCAGAGGTAAGGGGGGTTGCGGGGGGTACTGCAGGGGGGGGGGGGGGGGTGCTACAGGGAGTTCAGTGTCCGTATGGCAGTGGGGAAGAAGCTGTTTTTGAACCGGGTTGTTTTGGTGGTCAGGGATCTGTAGCGCCTCCCGGAGGGCAGCAGCTGGAAGATGTGGTGTGCTGGGTGAGTGGGGTCGGAGATGATTTTCCTGGCTCTCCTGATTGTAATTTGGCGGTGGAGTGATTCGAGGGAAGGGAGGGGGGTGCAGATTATTTTTGAGGATTTATTGATGATTCTTTGTAGTTTGTTTTTTGAGTGAGTGTCCAGATTGCTGTACCAAACGGTTATGGAGAAGGTGAGGATGCTTTGTATAATGGCCTGGTAGAAACGGAGCAAGAGATGTTTATTGACTCTGTATTTCTTAAGCTGGCGGAGGAAGAAGAGTCTTTGATTTGCTTTTTTGTGTATGTGGTCTGTGTTGGTTTTCCATTTGAGATTATTGCTTATGTGAGTGCCGAGAAATTTGAAGGAATCTGTGGTGATTATGGGTTTGCCGGAGATGGATATGGGGGTTTTGGGGTTTGGCTGGCGTCTGAAATCTATGATGAGTTCTTGGGTTTTTGATGAGTTGAGAAGGAGGTTATTGTCTGTGCACCAGGTGAGTGTGTGGTTGATTTGTGTACGGTATTCTGTTTCGTTATTGTCTGTGATGAGGCCTATAAGGGTTGTGTCGTCTGCATATTTATATATTTTTACGGAGTTGTGGAGGGATATGAGCAGGTTGGTGTATAGGGAGAAAAGCCAGGGTGAAAGGACGCAGCCTTGGGGGGCTCCTGTGCTGAGATATAAAGGGTGGGATGTGATGTTATTTATTTTGACCTTCTGCTGTCTGTTGGAGAGGAAGCTGTGGATCCAGTGGCAGATGCAGGGGTTGATGTTCATGTCCAGAAGTTTATTGGTGAGTTTGGCTGGGATAATTGTGTTGAATGCGGAACTGAAGTCCATAACCAGAATGCGGGCGTATGAGTCTCCTCTTGTGTCTCTGTGTCTCCTCTTGTGTCTCTGTGTCTCTCCTCTTGTGTCTCTGTGTCTCTCCTCGTGTGTCTCTGTGTCTCCTCTTGTGTCTCTGTGTCTCCTCTTGTGTATCTGTGTCTCCTCTTGTGTATCTGTGTCTCCTCTTGTGTCTCTGTGTCTCCTCTTGTGTCTCTGTGTCTCTGTGTCTCATCTTGTGTATCTGTGTCTCCTCTTGTGTCTCTGTGTCTCCTCTTGTCTCTCTGTGTCTCCTAGTGTGTCTCTGTGTCTCCTCTTGTGTATCTGTGTCTCCCCTTGTGTCTCTGTGTCTCTCCTCTTGTCTATCTGTGTCTGTGTCTCTCCTCTTGTGTATCTGTGTGTCTCCTCTTGTGTCTCTGTGTCTCCTCTTGTGTCTCTGTGTCTCCTCTTGTGTCTCTGTGTCTCCTCTTGTGTATCTGTGTGTCTCCTCTTGTGTCTCTGTGTCTCCTCTTGTGTCTCTGTGTCTCCTCTTGTGTCTCTGTGTCTCCTCTTGTGTATCTGTGTCTCTCCTCTTGTGTCTCTGTGTCTCCTCTTGTGTCTCTGTGTCTCCTCTTGTGTCTATGTGTCTCCTCTTGTGTATCTGTGTCTCTCCTCTTGTGTCTCTGTGTCTCATCTTGTGTATCTGTGTCTCCTATTGTGTCTCTTTGTCTCCTCTTGTGTATCTGTGTCTCCTCTTGTGTCTCTGTGTCTCCTCTTGTGTATCTGTGTCTCCTCTTGTGTCTCTGTGTCTCCTCTTGTGTATCTGTGTCTCTGTGTCTCCTATTGTGTCTCTGTGTGTCTCATCTTGTGTCTCTGTGTCTCCTCTTGTGTATCTGTGTCTCCTCTTGTGTCTCTGTGTCTCCTCTTGTGTATCTGTGTCTCTGTGTCTCCTATTGTGTCTCTGTGTGTCTCCTCTTGTGTCTCTGTGTCTCCTATTGTGTCTCTGTCTCTCCTCTTGTGTCTCTGTGTCTCCTCTTGTGTCTCTGTGTCTCCTCTTGTGTCTCTGTGTCTCCTCTTGTGTATCTGTGTCTCTGTGTCTCCTATTGTGTCTCTGTGTGTCTCATCTTGTGTCTCTGTGTCTCCTATTGTGTCTATGTGTCTCCTCTTGTGTCTCTGTGTCTCCTATTGTGTCTCTGTGTCTCCTCTTCTGTCTCTGTGTCTCCTCTTATGTCTATGTGTCTCTCCTACTGTGTCTCTGTGTCTCTCCTCTTGTGTATATGTCTGTCTCCTCTTGTGTATATGTGTCTCCTCTTGTGTCTCTGTGTCTCCTCTTGTGTCTCTGTGTCTCCTCTTGTGTCTATGTGTCTCCTCTTGTGTATCTATGTCTCTCCTCTTGTGTCTCTGTGTCTCCTCTTGTGTATCTGTGTCTCCTATTGTGTCTCTTTGTCTCCTCTTGTGTCTCTGTGTCTCCTCTTGTGTCTCTGTGTCTCCTCTTGTGTATCTGTGTCTCCTCTTGTGTCTCTGTGTCTCCTCTTGTGTATCTGTGTCTCTGTGTCTCCTATTGTGTCTCTGTGTGTCTCATCTTGTGTCTCTGTGTCTCCTCTTGTGTATCTGTGTCTCCTCTTGTGTCTCTGTGTCTCCTCTTGTGTATCTGTGTCTCTGTGTCTCATATTGTGTCTCTGTGTGTCTCCTCTTGTGTCTCTGTGTCTCCTATTGTGTCTCTGTCTCTCCTCTTGTGTCTCTGTGTCTCCTCTTGTGTCTCTGTGTCTCCTCTTGTGTATCTGTGTCTCTGTGTCTCCTATTGTGTCTCTGTGTGTCTCATCTTGTGTCTCTGTGTCTCCTATTGTGTCTCTGTGTCTCCTCTTGTGTATTTGTGTCTCCTATTGTGTCTCTGTGTCTCCTCTTGTGTCTCTGTGTCTCCTCTTATGTCTCTGTGTCTCTCCTCCTGTGTCTCTGTGTCTCTCCTCTTGTGTATATGTCTGTCTCCTCTTGTGTATCTGTGTCTCTGTGTCTCCTCTTGTGTCTCTGTGTCTCCTCTTGTGTCTCTGTGTCTCCTATTGTGTCTCTGTGTCTCCTCTTGTGTCTCTGTGTCTCCTATTGTGTCTCTGTGTCTCCTATTGTGTCTCTGTGTCTCCTCTTATGTCTCTGTGTCTCTCCTCCTGTGTCTCTGTGTCTATCCTCTTGTGTCTATGTCTGTCTCCTTGTGTGTCTCTGTGTCTCCTCTTGTGTCTCTGTGTCTCATCTTGTGTCTCTGTGTCCCCTATTGTGTCTCTGTGTCTCCTCTTGTGTCTCTGTGTCTCTCCTCTTGTGTCTCTGTGTCTCTCCTCTTGTGTCTCTGTGTCTCCTCTTGTGTCTCTGTGTCTCTCATATTGTGTCTCTGTGTCTCATCTTGTGTCTCTGTGTCTCTCATATTGTGTCTCTGTGTCTCCTCTTGTGTCTCTGTGTCTCTGTGTCTCCTCTTGTGTCTATGTGTCTCCTATTGTGTCTCTGTGTCTCCTCTTGTGTCTCTGTGTATATGTGTCTCCTCTTGTGTGTCTGTGTCTCCTCTTGTGTCTCTGTGTCTCCTCTTGTGTCTCTGTGTCTCCTCTTGTGTCTCTGTGTCTCCGCTTGTGTCTCTGTGTCTCCTCTTGTGTCTCTGTGTCTCCTCTTGTGTCTCTGTGTCTCCTCTTGTGTCTCTGTGTCTCATCTTGTGTCTCTGTGTCTCATCTTGTGTCGCTGTGTCTCATCTTGTGTCTCTGTGTCTCTCCTCTTGTGTCTCTGTCTCTCCTCTTGTGTCTCTGTGTCTCCTCTTGTGTCTCTGTGTCTCATCTTGTGTTTCTGTGTCTCCTCTTGTGTCTCTGTGTCTCCTCTTGTGTCTCTGTGTCTCATCTTGTGTCTCTGTGTCTCATCTTGTCTCTCTGTGTCTCCTCTTGTGTCTCTGTGTCTCCTCTTGTGTCTCTGTGTCTCCTCTTGTGTCTCTGTGTCTCCTCTTGTGTCTCTGTGTCTCCTCTTGTGTCTCTGTGTCTCCTCTTGTGTCTCTGTGTCTCCTCTTGTGTATCTGTGTATCCTCTTGTGTCTCTGTGTCTCCTCTTGTGTCTCTGTGTCTCCTCTTGTGTCTCTGTGTCTCATCTTGTGTCTCTGTGTCTCAGCTTGTGTATCTGTGTCTCCTCTTGTGTATCTGTGTCTCCTCTTGTGTATCTGTGTATATGTGTCTCTGTGTCTCCTCTTGTGTCTCTGTGTCTCTCCTCTTGTGTCTCTGTGTCTCCTCTTGTGTCTCTGTGTCTCCTCTTGTGACTCTGTGTCTCCTATTGTGTCTCTGTGTATCTGTGTCTCTGTGTCTCCTCTTGTGTCTCTGTGTCTCATCTTGTGTCTCTGTGTCTCTCCTCTTGTGTCTCTGTGTCTCCTCTTGTGTCTATGTCTCTCCTCTTGTGTCTCTGTGTCTCATCTTGTGTATCTGTGTCTCTGTGTCTCCTCTTGTGTCGCTGTGTCTCTGTGTCTCTGTGTCTCCTCGTGTGTCTCTGTGTCTCCTCTTGTGTCTCTGTTTCTCTCCTCTTGTGTCTCTGTGTCTCCTCTTGTGTCTCTGTCTCTCCTCTTGTGTCTCTGTGTGTCTCCTCTTGTGTCTATGTGTCTCCTCTTGTGTATCTGTGTCTCATCTTGTGTCTCTGTGTCTCCTCTTGTGTCTCTGTGTCTCCTCTTGTGTCTCTGTGTCTCCTCTTGTGTATCTGTGTCTCTCATCTTGTGTCTCTGTGTCTCTCCTCTTGTGTCTCTGTGTCTCCTCTTGTGTCGCTGTGTCTCTGTGTCTCTGTGTCTCCTCTTGTGTCTCTGTGTCTCCTCTTGTGTCTATGTGTCTCCTCTTGTGTATCTGTGTCTCCTCTTGTCTCTCTGTGTATCTCCTCTTGTGTCTCTGTGTCTCTCCTCTTGTGTCTCTGTGTCTCCTCTTGTGTCTCTGTGTCTCATCTTGTGTCTCTGTGTCTCCTCTTGTGTATCTGTGTCTCCTCTTGTGTATCTGTGTCTCCTCTTGTGTCTCTGTGTCTATGTGTCTCTGTGTCTTCTCTTGTGTCTCTGTGTCTCCTCTTGTGTATCTGTGTCTCCTCTTGTGTCTCTGTGTCTCCTCTTGTGTATCTGTGTCTCTCCTCTTGTGTCTCTGTATCTCCTCTTGTGTCTCTGTGTCTCCTCTTGTGTCTCTGTGTCTCTGTGTCTCCTCGTGTGTCTCTGTATATCCTCTTGTGTCTCTGTGTCTCCTCTTGTGTCTCTGTTTCTCTCCTCTCGTGTCTCTGTGTCTCCTCTTGTCTCTCTGTGTCTCCTCTTGTGTCTCTGTGTCTCCTCTTGTGTCTCTGTGTCTCATCTTGTGTCTATGTGTCTCCTCTTGTCTCTCTGTGTCTCCTCGTGTGTCTCTGTGTCTCCTCTTGTGTCTCTGTCTATCCTCTTGTGTCTCTGTGTCTCTCCTCTTGTGTCTCTGTGTCTCCTCTTGTGTCTATGTGTCTCATCTTGTGTCTCTGTGTCTCCTCTTGTCTCTCTGTGTCTCCTCTTGTGTCTCTGTGTCTCCTCTTGTGTCTCTGTGTCTCCTCTTGTGTCTCTGTGTCTCCTCTTGTGTCTCTGTGTCTCCTCTTGTGTCTCTGTGTCTCCTCTTGTGTCTCTGTGTCTCCTATTGTGTATCTGTGTATCCTCTTGTGTCTCTGTGTCTCCTCTTGTGTCTCTGTGTCTCCTCTTGTGTCTCTGTGTCTCATCTTGTGTCTCTGTGTCTCCTCTTGTGTCTCTGTGTCTCCTCTTGTGTATCTGTGTCTCCTCTTGTGTATCTGTGTCTATGTGTCTCTGTGTCTCCTCTTGTGTCTCTGTGTCTCTCCTCTTGTGTCTCTGTGTCTCCTCTTGTGTCTCTGTGTCTCCTCTTGTGTCTCTGTGTCTCCTATTGTGTATCTGTGTATCTGTGTCTCTGTGTCTCCTCTTGTGTCTCTGTGTCTCATCTTGTGTCTCTGTGTCTCTCATCTTGTGTCTCTGTGTCTCCTCTTGTGTCTATGTCTCTCCTCTTGTGGTTCTGTGTCTCATCTTGTGTATCTGTGTCTCTGTGTCTCCTCTTGTGTCGCTGTGTCTCTGTGTCTCTGTGTCTCCTCGTGTGTCTCTGTGTCTCATCTTGTGTCTCTGTTTCTCTCCTCTTGTGTCTCTGTGTCTCCTCTTGTGTCTCTGTCTCTCCTCTTGTGTCTCTGTGTGTCTCCTCTTGTGTCTCTGTGTCTCCTATTGTGTCTCTGTGTCTCATCTTGTGTCTCTGTGTCTCCTCTTGTGTCTCTGTGTCTCCTCTTGTGTCTCTGTGTCTCTCATCTTGTGTCTCTGTGTCTCTCCTCTTGTGTTTCTGTGTCTCCTCTTGTGTCGCTGTGTCTCTGTGTATCTGTGTCTCCTCTTGTGTCTCTGTGTCTCCTCTTGTGTCTCTGTGTCTCCTCTTGTGTCTCTGTGTCTCCTCTTGTCTCTCTGTGTATCTCCTCTTGTGTCTCTGTGTCTCTCCTCTTGTGTCTCTGTGTCTCCTCTTGTGTCTCTGTGTCTCCTCTTGTGTCTCTGTGTCTCCTCTTGTGTCTCTGTGTTTCTCCTCTTGTGTCTCTGTGTCTCCTCGTGTGTCTCTGTCTCTCCTCTTGTGTCTCTGTGTATCTCCTCTTGTGTCTCTGTGTCTATGTGTCTCTGTGTCTTCTCTTGTGTCTCTGTGTCTCCTCTTGTGTATCTGTGTCTCCTCTTGTGTCTCTGTGTCTCCTCTTGTGTATCTGTGTCTCTCCTCTTGTGTCTCTGTATCTCCTCTTGTGTCTCTGTGTCTCCTCTTGTGTCTCTGTGTCTCTGTGTCTCCTCGTGTGTCTCTGTCTATCCTCTTGTGTCTCTGTGTCTCCTCTTGTGTCTCTGTTTCTCTCCTCTCGTGTCTCTGTGTCTCCTCTTGTCTCTCTGTGTCTCCTCTTGTGTCTCTGTGTCTCCTCTTGTGTCTCTGTGTCTCATCTTGTGTCTATGTGTCTCCTCTTGTCTCTCTGTGTCTCATCGTGTGTCTCTGTGTCTCCTCTTGTGTCTCTGTCTCTCCTCTTGTGTCTCTGTGTCTCTCCTCTTGTGTCTCTGTGTCTCTCCTCTTGTGTCTATGTGTCTCCTCTTGTGTCTCTGTGTCTCCTCTTGTGTCTCTGTGTCTCCTCTTGTGTCTCTGTGTGTCTCCTCTTGTGTCTCTGTGTCTCCTCTTGTGTCTCTGTGTGTCTCCTCTTGTGTCTCTGTGTCTCCTCTTGTGTCTCTGTGTCTCTCCTCTTGTGTCTCTGTGTGTCTCCTCTTGTGTCTCTGTGTCTCCTCTTGTCTCTCTGTGTCTCTCCTCTTGTGTCTCTGTGTCTCATCTTGTGTCTCTGTGTCTCCTCTTGTGTCGATCTGTGTCTCCTCTTGTGTCTCTGTGTATCTCATCTTGTCTCTGTGTCTCTCCTCTTGTATCTCTGTGTCTCATCTTGTGTCTCTGTGTCTCCTCTTGTGTCTCTGTGTCTCCTCTTGTGTATCTGTGTCTCCTCTTGTGTATCTGTGTCTCTCCTCTTGTGTCTCTGTGTCTCCTCTTGTGTCTCTGTGTCTATGTGTCTCCTCTTGTGTCTCTGTGTCTCCTCTTGTGTCTCTGTCTCTCCTCTTGTGTCTCTGTGTCTCTCCTCTTGTGTCTCTGTGTCTCCTCTTGTGTCTCTGTGTCTCCTCTTGTGTCTCTGTGTATCATCTTGTGTATCTGTGTCTCCTATTGTGTCTCTGTGTCTCCTCTTGTGTCTCTGTGTCTCATATTGTGTTTCTGTGTCTCCTCTTGTGTCTCTGTGTATCCTCTTGTGTATCTGTGTCTCCTCTTGTGTCTCTGTGTCTCCTCTTGTGTGTCTGTGTGTCTCCTCTTGTGTCTCTGTGTCTCCTCTTGTGTCTCTGTGTCTCTTCTTGTGTCTCTGTGTCTCTCCTCTTGTGTATATGTGTCTCTGTGTCTCCTCTTGTGTCTCTGTGTCTCTGTGTCTCCTCTTGTGTCTCTGTGTCTCCTCTTGTGTCTCTGTGTCTCTCATCTTGTGTCTCTGTGTCTCCTCTTGTGTCTATGTGTCTCATCTTGTGTCTCTGTGTCTCCTCTTGTGTCTCTGTGTCTCCTCTTGTGTCTCTGTGTCTCCTCTTGTGTCTATGTGTCTCCTCTTGTCTCTCTGTGTCTCCTCTTGTGTCTATGTGTCTCCTCTTGTGTCTCTGTGTCTCCTCTTGTGTCTCTGTGTCTCTCCTCTTGTGTCTCTGTGTCTCCTCTTGTGTCTCTGTGTCTCCTCTTGTGTATATGTGTCTCCTCTTGTGTATCTGTGTCTCCTCTTGTGTCTCTGTGTCTCCTCTTGTGTCTCTGTGTCTATGTGTCTCATATTGTGTTTCTGTGTCTCCTAGTGTGTCTCTGTGTCTCCTCTTGTGTATATGTGTCTCCCCTTGTGTCTCTGTGTCTCTCCTCTTGTCTCTCTGTGTCTCTGTCTCTCCTCTTGTGTATCTGTGTGTCTCCTCTTGTGTCTCTGTGTCTCCTCGTGTGTCTCTGTGTCTCCTCTTGTGTATATGTGTCTCCTATTGTGTCTCTTTGTCTCCTCTTGTGTCTCTGTGTCTCCTCTTGTGTCTCTGTGTCTCCTCTTGTGTATCTGTGTCTCTCCTCTTGTGTCTCTGTGTCTCCTCTTGTGTCTCTGTGTCTCCTCTTGTGTCTATGTGTCTCCTCTTGTGTCTCTGTGTCTCCTCTTGTGTCTCTGTGTCTCTCCTCTTGTGTCTCTGTGTTTCCTCTTGTGTCTCTGTGTCTCCTCTTGTGTCTATGTGTCTCTGTGTCTCCTATTGTGTATCTGTGTGTCTCATCTTGTGTATATGTGTCTCCTCTTGTGTCTCTGTGTCTCCTCTTGTGTCTCTGTGTCTCCTATTGTGTCTCTGTGTCTCCTCTTGTGTCTCTGTGTCTCCTCTTGTGTCTCTGTGTCTCTCCTCTTGTGTCTCTGTGTCTCTCCTCTTGTGTCTATATGTGTCTCCTCTTGTGTCTCTGTGTCTCTCCTCTTGTGTCTCTGTGTCTCCTCTTGTGTCTCTGTGTCTCCTCTTGTGTCTCTGTGTCTCCTCTTGTGTCTCTGTGTCTCCTATTGTGTCTCTGTCTCTCCTCTTGTGTCTCTGTGTCTCCTCTTGTGTCTCTGTGTCTCTGTGTCTCCTCTTGTGTCTTAGTGTCTCCTCTTGTGTCTCTGTGTCTCATCTTGTGTCGCTGTGTCTCATCTTGTGTCTCTGTGTGTCTCCTCTTGTGTCTCTGTGTCTCATCTTGTGTCTCTGTGTCTCTCCTCTTGTGTCTCTGTGTCTCATCTTGTGTCTCTGTGTCTCCTCTTGTGTCTCTGTGTCTCTCATCTTGTGTCTCTGTCTCTCCTCTTGTGTCTCTGTGTCTCCTCTTGTGTCTCTGTGTCTCATCTTGTGTATCTGTGTCTCATCTTGTGTCTCTGTGTCTCCTCTTGTGTCTCTGTGTCTCATCTTGTGTCTCTGTGTCTCCTCTTGTCTCTCTGTGTATCTCCTCTTGTGTCTCTGTGTCTCTCCTCTTGTGTCTCTGTGTCTCATATTGTGTCTCTGTGTCTCCTCTTGTGTCTCTGTGTCTCATCTTGTGTCTCTGTGTCTCCTCTTGTGTCTCTGTGTTTCTCCTCTTGTGTCTCTGTGTCTCCTCTTGTGTCTCTGTGTCTCCTCTTGTGTCTCTGTGTCTCTCCTCTTGTGTCTCTGTGTCTCCTCTTGTGTCTCTGTGTCTCCTCTTGTGTCTCTGTGTCTCCTCTTGTCTCTCTGTGTCTCCTCTTGTGTCTCTGTGTCTCTCCTCTTGTGTCTCTGTGTCTCCTCTTGTGTCTCTGTGTGTCTCCTCTTGTGTCTCTGTGTCTCATCTTGTGTCTCTGTGTCTCTCCTCTTGTGTCTCTGTGTGTCTCCTCTTGTGTCTCTGTGTGTCTCCTCTTGTGTCTCTGTCTCTCCTCTTGTGTCTCTGTGTCTCCTCTTGTGTCTCTGTGTGTCTCATCTTGTGTCTCTGTGTCTCCTCTTGTGTCTCTGTGTATCTCCTCTTGTGTCTCTGTGTCTCCTCTTGTGTCTCTCTGTGTCTCCTCTTGTGTCTCTGTGTCTCTCCTCTTGTGTCTCTGTGTCTCCTCTTGTGTCTCTGTGTCTCCTCTTGTGTCTCTGTGTCTCCTCTTGTGTATCTGTGTCTCTCCTCTTGTGTCTCTGTGTGTCTCCTCTTGTGTCTCTGTGTCTCATCTTGTGTCTCTGTGTCTCCTCTTGTGTCTATCTGTGTCTCCTCTTGTGTCTCTCTGTATCTCATCTTGTCTCTGTGTCTCTCCTCTTGTGTCTCTGTGTCTCCTCTTGTGTATCTGTGTCTCATATTGTGTCTCTGTGTCTCCTCTTGTGTCTCTGTCTCTCCTATTGTGTATCTGTGTCTCCTCTTGTGTCTCTGTGTCTCTGTGTCTCTCCTCTTGTGTCTCTGTGTCTATGTGTCTCCTCTTGTGTCTCTGTGTCTCCTCTTGTGTCTCTGTCTCTCCTCTTGTGTCTCTGTGTCTCTCCTCTTGTGTCTCTGTGTCTCCTCTTGTGTCTCTGTGTCTCCTATTGTGTCTCTGTGTCTCATCTTGTGTATCTGTGTCTCCTCTTGTGTCTCTGTGTCTCCTCTTGTGTCTCTGTGTCTCCTCTTGTGTCTCTGTGTCTCATATTGTGTCTCTGTGTCTCATCTTGTGTCTCTGTGTCTCTCCTCTTGTGTCTCTGTGTCTCTGTGTCTCCTCTTGTGTCTCTGTGTCTCCTCTTGTGTGTCTGTGTGTCTCCTCTTGTGTCTCTGTGTCTCCTCTTGTGTCTATGTGTCTCTGTGTATCCTCTTGTGTCTCTGTGTCTCTGTGTCTCCTCTTGTGTCTCTGTGTCTCCTCTTGTGTCTATGTGTCTCTCCTCTTGTGTCTCTGTGTCTCCTCTTGTGTCTCTGTGTCTCCTCTTGTGTCTCTGTGTCTCCTCTTGTGTCTCTGTGTCTCATCTTGTGTCTCTGTGTCTCCTCTTGTGTCTTTGTGTCTCTGTGTCTCCTCTTGTGTCTCTGTGTCTCCTCTTGTGTCTCTGTGTCTCCTCTTGTGTCTCTGTGTCTCCTCTTGTGTCTCTGTGTCTCCTCTTGTGTCTCTGTGTCTCCTCTTGTGTCTCTGTCTCTCCTCTTGTGTCTCTGTGTCTCCTCTTGTGTCTCTGTGTCTCCTATTGTGTCTCTGTGTCTCCTCTTGTGTCTCTGTGTCTCCTCTTGTGTCTCTGTGTGTCCTCTTGTGTCTCTGTGTCTCCTCTTGTGTCTCTGTGTCTCCTCTTGTGTCTCTGTGTCTCCTCTTGTGTCTCTGTGTCTCATCTTGTGTCTATGTGTGTCTCCTCTTGAGTCTCTGTGTCTCCTCTTGTGTCTCTGTGTCTCCTCTTGTGTATCTGTGTCTCATCTTGTCTCTGTGTCTCCTCTTGTGTCTCTGTGTCTCCTCTTGTGTCTCTGTGTCTCCTCTTGTGTCTCTGTGTCTCCTCTTGTCTCTCTGTGTCTCCTCTTGTGTCTCTGTGTCTCCTCGTGTCTCTCTGTGTCTCCTCTTGTGTATCTGTGTCTCCTCTTGTGTCTCTGTGTCTCCTCTTGTGTCTCTGTGTCTCCTCTTGTCTCTCTGTGTCTCCTCTTGTGTCTCTGTCTCTCCTCTTGTGTCTCTGTGTCTCCACTTGTGTCTCTGTGTCTCTCCTCTGACTGTTGGGTTTGTCAACTTCATCTGCCTCCTGTGTCTACTGACTGCACTGGGATCTACATTCTAGCGATGGTTCTTACACTGTCGCTGTCTCTCTGTATCAGTCTCTCTCTCTCTCTCCTCTCTCCCTCTCTCCATATCTCCGTCTCTCCGTCTCTCTCTCCTCTCTCTCTCTCTCTCTCTCTCTCTCTCTCTCTCTCTCTCTCTCTCTCTCTCTCTCTCTCTCTCTCGCTCTCTCTCTCTCTCTCTCTCAGTTCATCTTATGCCGGCCTAACCTCTGCGTCTTCAGGCGTATGTATTTAAATGCAGCCGATGTGTCTCTGCTGTGCTGTACGCTCTTCATAATGACATGCTGACAGGCTTCAGACCCGTCTCACACTTAGCCAGAGCAGCTTTTAACCACATCCATCATGTCTCATTCTGACTCCAGTGCTAATGTAAACGAACTGGAGGTTAGATGCTTCCTCTTAATGTCACCCAGGTGGCCTGTACAAGGTATACCCACTGAGATCTGCCTATATGCATTATGCTAATAGATAGGTCGGTAGGGGAGGGGGGGCTTACGACCAGCTGCCGTCAGAAGAGTCTCATCGAGTCATGGTGTCAAACTCGATGAACTCTGTGCCACCAGTGGCCAGTCTGTTGTTATTGTGGGAGAGTGTGTAAGTGTGTGGATGTCCCTCAGGCACATTTTAGCTGTGATAGTTAACCAGGCAGTGGAGCGGAGACAATGCTTGTTGTATCCTTAACCCCTTAACAGTCTTTTGCATAAAACGCCTGTCGATTGCATACCCAAAGTAAATTGCGATTTGTTATACTTTATACTTATAGCACAGGGGTGGCCAACCAGTCAGAAACAAAGAGCCACAAAAATGACTGTGGTACCACAAAGAGCCACACCATATACCAGCGTTTCTCAACCTTTTTTTTCTCAGTCACGGCACCCTTCATGTGTTTATAGGTCTCACCCTCTGGCCTCTGAAGTTGCTAATGTCTTTTTTATTTGGGCCTCACAGGGTTAAAAGTACCCTGTGAGACCCAGGGTTGCAAAATTACAAAATCACTTTTAGCCATTTAAAAAAAAAAATTATTTAAAAAATGTTAAGCACATGTATAGTCAATTGGTCCTGTTGTTCAGCCTCACAATGCTATTTGATAGTAAATGTGTTTATATGTCCCACCCTCTGGCCTCTGAAGTTGCTACTGTCTTTTTAATTTGGGCCTCACAGGGTTAACCTCTTAAGCTCAAGTTTCTTTAATAGTTGTCATACAGAAGTACAGAATACTTTCATACAAAATGCTTCTTACTGTTACGCTCCAGAGACTGTGCTAGACAAGATAGTATCAAATAACATAGTATAGCATGTAATTTAGAAGAAGAAAAAGAGGTCACAGTGTTCGGTATAGACATATGTACAATGTTCTGAGTTACCATATAATATACAATACTATGCAGTGTACTAATGTACAGTACTATATAGTGCAAAGCAGAAATGGGATGAGGTACAGTTTAGGTACAATTTACAGTAAGGTGTACGAGTTGTAGTGCAATCCTTCATCAATAAATATAAAGTGTGGGGAGTGGGTGCTACAGTGTGTTTGTTTAAAGTGGGTGTGTGCTATACAGTGTGTGGAGTGGGTGCTACAGTGTGTCTGTTTAAAGTGAGTGTGTGCGTGTGGATGTGTGTGCTATGTGCGTTTGGTGGTTGTTGTTGTGTAGTGTTCATTGTTCGTTAAGCAGTCTGATGGCCTGGGGATAGAAGCTTCTTCTGAGTCTTTCTGTGCTCGCCTTGAGACTCCGGTATCGCTTGCCTGACCGCAGCAGTTCAAAGAGGCAGTTGTTCGGGTGACTGGAGTCTTTAATGATTCTCTTAGCCTTGCCCTTGCAACGCTTGTTGTAAATGTTCTGGAGGGTGGGGAGCCCCCCTCCAATTGTGCGTTCGGCTGAACGTGTCACTCTTTGTAGTCTGCTTCGGTCTTGTGCAGTGCTATTCCCAAACCAGGAGGTGATGTTGCCAGTCAAGATGCTCTCTATTGTACATGAGTAGAAGTTCTTAAGGATCTTCTGACTGACTTGGAACTTCCCGAGATATACAGTAAAAGTGTATATTTTCAGCATTACTTTTGTTTACCAATTATTTTAACTGTTATTAGTGAAATATAAGATTATAGAAATCTCAGGGGATTGAGTCTGAAACCGGCCCATATTGACAGGAGGAAGTGGCACAGCCAAAAGTGAGTGTAGTCTTTTGAAGGAAGAGACTTTCGAATTTCGAAAAACTACCCTACCCAGCTCACACCAGCCCCTGTCAATCATCTGACTTCTGGATTTACTTTTTTATTTCTCTTATTTTTTGGGATTATCTCCCACAAACCTGAACGTTATTGCCATAAAACAGAAAACAGTTAGTTTATCTACCTTTCTGTGAACGTCTTGCAAAAAACGGTGTTGCAATACGATGAAAAATGGTGGAGAAATTTACAGTATAAAAAAGATGGCAGAATTCAGCACTGTATCTACAAAACCTTCTGTTTAATCATCTTCCCTTTATTCATTTGCTTAGATTGTTCAGGTCTGGTCAATTTTAGCATGGTGTTATTCACAGTCAAAGATAATCATTTGGGATCGCTTTCGGAGCAGACGCTCCTTGGCTACAACGGTGGTCAATCCTTTTCGCCATCAGCTGTGACCGGTCAGTTCAGGACCGTTTACATCCGGACATGGTCACTCGTCAGAGCGGCTTGTCAAATGACGCTCTCCTGATATTTCATCTTGTAACTCAAGACTGGAATCACGCAATACATTGAGTGTGGTGACGATCTAAAGGCGGCAAATTCAACTTTCCAACAATGTATTGGTTGATCGGCGAAAACGTACCCCGGAGCCGACAAACGAGGGCAAAGTGCTGTGATGTGTGCGCTAGTGTGTGACAGCCCGCTGTCTGGCCGTCCGATGCTTATTAAGCTAGGCTAGTAGTCTGTATCTGCTGCCCAACCAGACTACACAAAACTATTGAGTTACACCAGAGTGAGAGACACTCTGTGTCCTTCAGACATGCCCCTTAGACATATCCCTGATTACAATGGTTCCGCTCAAAACTGATGGAAACGTGAACTGGTTCACTAGCTAACACCAAACTCATCTGTTGGAAATGTGGACTGGTTCACTAGATAACACCAAACTCATCTGGTGGAAAAATGGACTGGTTCACTAGATAACACCAAACTCATCTGAAACATAGACTGGTTCACTAGATAACACCAAACTCATCTGCAGGAAACATGGACTGGTTCACTAGATAACACCAAACTCATCTGGTGGAAACATGGACTGGTTCACTAGATAACACCAAACTCATCTGAAACATAGACTGGTTCACTAGATAACACCAAACCCATCTGCAGGAAACATGGACTGGTTCACTAGATAACACCAAACTCATCTGCAGGAAACATGGACTGGTTCACTAGATAACACCAAACTCATCTGGTGGAAACATGTACTGGTTCACTAGATAACACCAAACTCATCTGGTGGAAACATGGACTGGTTCACTAGATAACACCAAACTCATCTGGAGGAAACATGAACTGGTTCACTAGATAACACCAAACTCATCTGGTGGAAACATGGACTGGTTCACTAGATAACACCAAACTCATCTGAAACATGTACTGGTCCACTAGATAATACCAAACTCATCTGGTGGAAACATGGACTGGTTCACTAGATAACACCAAACTCATCTGGTGGAAACATGGACTGGTTCACTAGATAACACCAAACTCATCTGGAGGAAACATGGACTGGTTCACTAGATAACACCAAACTCATCTGAAACATGTACTGGTTCACTAGATAACACCAAACTCATCTGGTGGAAACATGGACTGGTTCACTAGATAACACCAAACTCATCTGATGGAAACATGGTGTGAGGTTTTGTCCGCTGCTCACCTACTCTCTCTGTTCCTTTAAGCTTACTGTTAAGGAATTCCCTTCTCACTCACCTCACTAGCCCCCACCCTCGCGTTTGTTACTCTCGTTTGCTCTCAGCGGCCACACTTTGGACTACCTGTCATTGTGTGTTTGATTGGTCTTGTGCCGAACACACACTTTAGTTTCAAGTATCAATTACCTTCACGCACCTGTGGTGCATTCTAATTAGTTCCCCTGTGGGCTTTAAGTACCTGGCTCTTCCCCTCTGTTCCTCGTCGGGTCATGCCGTAACATGCCGTTTCATTCGGTATCATATTCTCTATCACCAGGACTCCTTCGGGAGGTCCTCTGTCTGTTTATGCTGTTTTCATCTCTGGCGTGACATGCGCTCCAGCCTTCGCCTCCTGTCGCCGTTGCCTGAGGTGGACACTGGACTGCGCTCTCTAGACTTCCACGGGAGGCTTCCCAGTGTTCCACTTCAGACCCCCGCGCAGCAGACGTCCTGACGCTCATCCAGACCTCCGAGCCTGGCGCGCTCTTCCGCGCAGACGCACTCCAGATGCGTCCTCCGTACCGGCGCGCACTCCAACCAGGCGCGCATCCAGACCTCCACGCAGCAGATGCGCTCTTCACTCCAGGCGCGCATCCAGATCTTCACCATCCAGACCTCCGAGCCTGGCACGCTCTTCCGCGCAGACGCACTCCAGATGCGTCCTCTGTACCGGCGCGCACTCCAAGCAGTCGCGCACCACTCAGACCTCCTCGCCTGATGCGCCCTTCGTACCGGCGCGTACTCCAAGCAGTCGCGCACCACTCTGACCTTCGCTTGGACAACCGGTTCCCCGATGGCGACGCTCTCGCCCCGTTCTGTTCCAACGCTCTTTACGCACAACGCCTGGGTGAGTTTTTTTATGACTGTCTTTGATCCAATTCCGTTTTTCGTGTGTTTTAAAACACTGAAGATTTCCAGCTTTTATCAGACAGTCACTCACCCAGCGTTTTAGCCATTTTTGGATTGTTTTCATTGGGATAATATTTTGGCCTTTACATCGCCTCACTGTGTGTTTTCACACCGAAGAGATTTTATTCACTTGGATTGTGTTTGGGATGTTTACTCACAGTGTGTATATACACCGAAGATTCTGTCACCTTGATAACTCTGTTTTTGGGACTAGTCACCTCTCCTGCACCTGCTCTGTTTTCCCCATTGTACTCTGAGCTAACCCACTCCTCTCTCCCTCTCGGCCCCGTTTACCCACCTCGGAGATCTGCCGAGAGAAGTCTGCAGAGCGGCTCTGATGTTCCCACCTGCTTCCCCAGACTACCATCCCGGGAGAAGCTGCAGTGCAGCAACCTCATTATTGCTTTTTCCAAGGCCTGACCCTGTTTACTCTGTCCCAGTATGCAGCTCCAGCCCTCGCCCTGTTCCAAGGCCTTACCCTGTTTTTCCCTAGTCCTCCTAGTCCTCCCTATCTAGTCCTCCCAGTCCTCCCTGTCCCCAGCCCGCCTCCGCGGGCCCCTGTCCCTGTCTCCCCTCTAGTCCTCCTAGTCCTCCCTGTCCAGTTCCTCCTAGTTCCTCCCTGTTCCTGCCTTGTCCCTTGCCCCGGCCCTGTTTTCCTTTAGCCTTTCCTTTGCCTTCCCCTTAGCCAGCTCGCCTCTTAAAGGCACTGGGCCTTTCCCTTTTCTTGTTTATCCAGTAGTGGTGTTCTCCCTTAAAGGGACAGTGCCTTTTTCTGATTGTTTTCAATAAATGCCCGTTCTTGGCTTACTCTCATACCTGTCTTGTGTTGTGCGATTGGGGTCGGTTACAAACCATAACACATGGACTGCTTCACTAGATAACACCAAACTCATCTGGTGGAAACATGGACTGGTTCACTAGATAACACCAAACTCATCTGGAGGAAACATGGACTGGTTCACTAGATAACACCAAACTCATCTGAAACATGGACTGGTTCACTAGATAACACCAAACTCATCTGGAGGAAACATGGACTGGTTCACTAGATAACACCAAACTCATCTGAAACATGGACTGGTTCACTAGATAACACCAAACTCATCTGGTGGAAACATGGACTGGTTCACTAGATCAGGGGTTCCCAAACTTTTCAGGCCGGGACCCAGAAAATAAGGCGTCAGAGAGCCACGGCCCAATGCACATCGTCAGGCTTTTTTTTTTTTTTTTTGCCAGGCGACCGATTTTTTAAGACAAATATCACTTCAATCCTATTAAGTTAGTTCAAGTTAGTTATTAATTTATATGTGCTATTTATGAGAGGGCTAACTTGTTGCAAAATAATAATGATAATAATAATAGCCTCATTAAAATACTATTGTTGCTTCGGTTGTTTTCAGCGTTTTATGTGCATAATCTGTTATTTAGTTTGAAATGTTCGTTGAAATAAGTAGATTTTTCGTTTTTGTTTATTTATTAAGTTAATATAAAACCATATAGTCACATTTTAGAATACAATAGAATAGAATTTTAGAATACAACTAGAAACACTGTCCTGGCCTGCTTCTAAGTTCAGTGGCCTTTTTTTTTAATCATCTCGCGGCCCTCCCGTGGCTGCTCGCGGCCCACCTTTGGGTCGCGACCCCGACTTTGGGAACCACTGCATTAGATAACACCAAACTCATCTGGTGAAAACATGGACTGGTTCACTAGATAACACCAAACTCATCTGGTGGAAACATGGACTGGTTCACTAGATAACACCAAACTCATCTGAAACATGGACTGGTTCACTAGATAACACCAAACTCATCTGAAACATGGACTGGTTCACTAGATAACACCAAACTCATCTGAAACATGGACTGGTTCACTAGGTAACACCAAACTAGGTAACACCAAACTGAAACTAGATTTGTTCCGATACCGATACCAGTATCGGAAATATCTCCGATACTGCCTAAAATGCTGGTATCAGTATCGGCGAGTACGCCCAAAGTGTAGCCTCCGATTCCATGACGTCATTTATCTCCTGCGGAGAGTGAGGATTATAAAATGAACGTTTTAAAGTGTGATGCTGTTTGTCATTTTAACAGCAGATACACTTTCTTAAATTCCATTGTCCCCGACAGAGCAGTGCAACGGGGAGCTCGGACGAGATGTGTTTTGCTTGCTGGTGTTATTATAGTATTAGCTGAAAAGCTAGCTAGTTGGAACAACATCCGCTTTAACGGTCCATCAAATCAGATGATCGCCTGTCCTTTCTCCAGGACCTGACACTGTCCATCTATCAACAATAATGCACCCACGGTGAATCGTATTTAAGTCAAGTAGCTACTGACTAGCGTTAGCTGACTAACGTTATCAAATGTCAATGCGGGGAAGACGAGCTAGGTCAGCTAGCTTAGCTTGATAACGGTACCTTGGCTAAAGTTGGTGCTATTCATAATCCAGCAATAATGGCTGCAGACCTGCAAGCAAAGTACAGCAAGTTCCAAGTGCCAAAGGATAAGAGTCTGAGGCGGAGTCTCAAAAGAGAATGTTGAATATTTATTTTGCATCGAAAGTCACAACATAAACGTTATAGCCAGAGCATCTGCTACTAGCTAACAGAATGGGTAACAAGTGCAACAATGTTTAACGTCCGTGCGGATCATTCGAGTACTCATTGATTAATGATACTAATACTAATCTATACAATCACCTGTTGTTGAATAAATACCATTACTTTCTAGTTATTACTAAAAAACAGTATATATAAAACAGTATCTGTAGCTGTAAAAAAAAATTATAATAATTTATATAATATACCTTTTTTATTTTTATTTTTTATGTATGCACTGGTATCGGATCAGTATCGGTATCGGCCGATACCCAAAGCTTAGGTATCGGAATCGGATCGGGAAGGAAAAATATGGTATCGGAACATGTCTAGTGGAAACGCGGACTGTTCGCTAGAATAACACCAAACTCATCTGGTGGAAAAGAGTTTGACTTAATATCAAACATTAGGAATGTAAACGCAACTTTTAAGAGCATCAGAAGACATCGTCGGCAAAGTTTGTGAAATGTCTTCATCCGGCTCCTTCTCGATCTGCTGTACTTTAAGTAAACTTACAGGCCTTGAGGGTGTAATCATCATGTCTTCAGAGACGTCTTGAACCACTTGAGATGCCGTTTCACCCCCAAGAGACGTTAGTATGTGCTCATCAAATTAGGCAAATTATGCACCAAAGATATGGAACATCCTACCTATGGACATTAGGGGAAGCTAGATGTCTAAATATTTTTTTAACCTGTTAAGCTGTAAGGTCCCCGAATTGGACCTGTTTTGATCATAAAAACGTATTAGATCCCCACGTGGGGTATCATTGGAAAGCCACACTCAGTGAGGAAATGACTAAATGGTGAGGAAATGACTAAATCCAGATGTAACACTGCCATTGGAAAGAGAAGCCCTTTACCTATCCATATATGTATGATTTGGCCATAATAAGGTCAATAAGGTCAAGTTCAAGGTCAAATATGAATTTATAATTCAAATGGATTATAATTTATTACTGTATCTACAAATACTTCTGTTTAATCCTCTTCCCTTTATTCATTTGCTTAGATTTTTTGTACACTTGATCTCAACAAGGTGCTGGATGAGCTCAGTGAGCGAGACTGTGAGCAACACAATTGTAACATGGTGTTATTCACCGGCACAGATGAAAAAATAAATCATAATTTATATTCTCCTTTTTTTCAATACTACATTTTTTACTTTTGCCAATTTACTCAAGCCAAGTAACAGACACAATATTTCTGACACTGGGAATACATACCCCCAGGTCCCTAGATGTTCCTATATACCAAGAACATGCTTGACCTTGTAGAAGTGGAGCAATCTTCCATTTACTTAGGCATGTACCTTTAGGCGAAATGTCTGAAAATAGGTCTAACGCTTAACAGGTTTAAATAAGCTAAAAACCTACCTCTTGGCCTTTTAATACACTCCGCTGCTTGATTGTCTATTCTATTGTTATTGTATTTTACTCTGACTATTCTATTTTACTCTTTTATTATAGATTTTATTACAGATTTTAAACTGTCAGGTTTTGTAATGCAGAACTGCACTATTGAGACAATGGGTTGGAACCCCTGGACAAAAGGTTTAGTGATTGTGGTGTACCTTACTAAACCACGCCCAAGCTTGCAGTAACGTACAGGCAGCGACAGTCTTTTATCATTTTAAAATGGTCTATTTTATGTGTGACGATCAAGCCGTAAACAGGGTTGGCCTGTTGGGATGTTGGATCCAAAATGTGGACTGGGGAACTGTGATTTGGTCTTACCTTGACTTGCTCATTTTATGCCTGTCTTTTTTTTGCTGTTGTGAAGAACTTTGAGCTGGTTAGGTTTGGGGTTAGGGTTAATGTTATGGTTAGTGTAGCTAAGGGGCTACACAACCCTGACTGTATTTAGATGTTTAGATTAAACCACTGCTAAAGAATGTTAATGGCCAGACAGTATAAGTACACAAAATGGCGGACACTCTATTAACGGCGCGGGGACAGGGATACAAGTTGAACAAGCATTTTAATGTTAATAGTAAACATACATAATATATATATATATATAATATATATTAGCTCTCCTTTAATAATAGAATGTCAGTGCAACAATGTCAGAGGTAACGATAGTTCCTATACTACGGGTACCCGACCGGTGGAGCTCTGAATGGAGTGAGACGGAGCGAAGCGGCACAGGGAAAAGCAAGATGGTGGCTGGAGACGGTGGTCCTCTGGAGTTCCTACTCCCAGAGGGCTGCAGACACACTTAGGATAATCCGGTCGTCGCTGGGGAGGAAAAGGTCTCGTACGGACCGGTCCTTGTATTCCTAGCGCCCGATGGCAGGATTAATAGCTATTAGTCCGAAAGCCCGTTGGCATGGATGATAGCTAGTTAGCTCCGTTTGTACTTAAAGCTAACCCGCAGGAGGTCTTCAATGAGTAGTTATGTCCAGAACGTCGCTGGGTTCAACTATAAGTCTCTCCACGTTACTTCACTTACACAAGTCACTATACTGTGCCAATAATGGCTTGACAATATTATGGTTGTATCTAATTAGCCGTTCGGCTCTCTATAACGATACGTTGCCTGGCCGTCCTGTTTACAACTGCGCCAAACGTTACTTCTCTCTCACTCTGTTAGTTTTCCTGTGGACTGAGCCTGTTCACCCATACAGATCAATACGCTCTCTCACTTGTCCGGGCATGTCTGAACATGTTCTGAAAACATGTCTAGAGGGGCGCGCGCACTGGCGCCTACGGCGTTAAGAATGGGACATATACAAATAAGCGAATGATGAATCCTGTTAGGCAAACAGATGACGTGAAAATATATATCTTATATATATAAACAATATATAAGTTATACAAAATAATAAACGCAGACTTTCAGGGTTAATCTGGACCTTCAGAACAGTTAGTTTAAAGTAACACTGTGGTTGGTTATGGTTAGTGTGAGGGAACAGTGTGGTTAGGGTTTGGGTGAGGCTATCAGAGAAGTGTGTCTTGGTAGTCTTGAGGTAAAGGCACTTGCCTCCCATTGCAAGTGTCGCATGTTCATTCTGAAAACGCTAAAAGTTCATGTTTTTGTATGTAATATACTGTATGTACTTATTTATAAATACGTACACATGTCAGTATATTAATTACACATTGTACATTTCCGTAAATATATCAATATATTACTTATGGCTATAACATAATGTACAATATGTGCTTTTTCCCGTGGTCGATACATACTTTATTTAGATATTTTAAGCGAGATCGGGCTGGTTTTTTCATGATGCCTGTAATAAGAACATCCCACAGGGCGTATATCAGGCAGTATTCCTGAAAAAGAATGGTCACGTGGACCCCTAGAGATGCACTTCAACACGCATGATACTTATAGCCTATTCCACACATACGTTATGTCGCCCGTATGCTGTGTGACTTGTTACTTTTAAGTACACACCAAAATGACATCTCAAGACGCTGTCGTGTGTCGAAATGGAACGGAAATAGCAACATGGTACAACATGGGGAGGCAATCAGTTCAGCACATTACGAGCGGAAGACGAGAGCCACTTGTGTCTGTGAATATGCCCCTCGTAAATGTTCGCTGCAGACGAGCCACTAGAAATCAACATCAACATGCCAGACATTTAAGAGTTTTTTTTATAATGTGTTTTCCATATGTGACTGAGGCTCACCCAGGAGGACTGTGTAGGAACAGCCCTGTTTACTGGAAAATACGGATTATAGTCATTTCTGGACCAATTATTTCCCCCCCCCCACATACAATAGCAATCTCAAAGTTATCTGCTGGTCTTTGTTGCAAATCTTAATAACTGTATTTGTATAGTACTTTTCATACAGAAATTGCCGTTCAATGTGCTTCCCAGCAGTAAAAAATACAGGCATAAGCAAGCAGTAAAAAGATAGAGCGGTAGCATTAAGGTAAGGTAAATCACAGTTTTTCACATTAGGATCTAGAATCCCAATAGGCCTCTCTGTTTACGGTTTCATTCAGTAATAAAAATAATAAAGTTAAAAAGTGCGGTTTGATTCAGTTTAAAAATGGAATAAGAAGGAGCTTTTGAAGAACCTCAGCTTTTGAAGAACCCCAGGAAGGAGCTTTTGAAGAACCTCCGGGTGCCTCAAAGATCTAGACATCTTCTCAGGCGATGGGGGGAGGGGGAGGGAGGGGTCTCCTTGTCGGAGCGTATGCACCTTCCGAGGCAGACGAAAATGAATTGCAATTAGATTAGAGAACATTGTCTTTGAGACCGTCGATGGTCGATGGCCTTGTTGTCGTCGGGGCCTGTGGGTGGCTTCTGCCAGAGCCAAGACCCTGCGGAGAACCCTCTGGGGAGAATCTTTTTGCGTCGACAGCGGTTCGAGATGCTAACTGGCTCGAGGATATCTGCGGAGCGTGGGACAGAGAGCGGCACCGGAATCACCTGGCAGAGTTAATGCTCAGACTCCGGCTTTAATGAAGTGAGAAAGTTCCGAAGTGGCACAGGAGGGCAGGTACGGATTCCACTTTGTCACAAACACACACACACACACACACACACACACACACACACACACACACACACACACACACACACACACACACACACACACACACACACACACACTCACACACACACACACACACACACACACAGACACACACACACACACACACACACACACACACACACACACACACACACACACAGACACACAGACACACGCACACACAAGCACATGGCAATTATTGTCTGGGACCCCCCTGTCCCTCCTAGTGATGGGTACCACCAGCGTATTGCTTCCAGATAGAGCCTGTGCAGTATAATGGCGCTGGGTAATGTAGCTTGTTAGCCTGAAAACGCTCCACAACGCGGAGGCAACAACACGCAGGCGAGAGTGCATTTTTTATTTATTTTCCTTCTGGCACGAGGAAGTCATTACAGAGACTGTGATTGTCTGTGGGAGGGAGACACTGCCTGACACCCAGGTCACGCTGGCTGACCAGCTAAAGATCCAGCTTCTCTCCATCTCTCTCTCTCTCTCTCCATCTCTCTCTCTCTCTCTCTCTCTCTCTCTCTCTC
>NC_140166.1:125141541-125156541 GCF_963971535.1 Notolepis coatsorum
AGTGGGAAGTAAAACAAAGTAGTTTTACTCAAGCTTTGGTTTTTGTACTCGTGCTTCACTTGAGTATTTTGTTATTTCATTTCAGGGAAAGATTGTACGTTTAGTCGATGAAGGAAATGTTCTGTAGGCATCATGGCAACTACTTTAACCCTTTCACTACCACACTAGGGAGGGTTAACGCTTTCACTACCACACTACACATAATTAACCATTTCATTACCACACTACAGACGGTTAACCTTTTCACTACCACACTACACAGGGTTAACCCTTTCACTACCACACTACACATGGTTAACCTTTTCACTTTCACACTACACATAGTTAACCCTTTCACTACCACACTACACAGGGTTAACGCTTTCACTACCACACTACACATGGTTAACCATTTCATTACCACACTACAGACGGTTAACCTTTTCACTACCACACTACACAGGGTTAACCCTTTCACTACCACACTACACAGGGTTAACGCTTTCACTACCACACTACACATGGTTAACCATTTCATTACCACACTACAGACGGTTAACCTTTTCACTACCACACTACACAGGGTTAACCCTTTCACTACCACACTACACAGGGTTAACCATTTCACTACCACACTACAGACGGTTAACATTTTCACTACCACACTAAACAGGGTTGACCTTTTCACTACCACACTACACAGGGTTAACACTTTCACTACCACACTACAGAAGGTTAACCCTTTAAACGGTTGAACTTCTGTAGTGTGGTAGTGCAAGGTTAACCTCTTATTTTTTTCAATAAATAGGGCTCCGGCTCGTCTGCCGGCTACGGGCTGCATTTTTCGCCGATCAACCAATACATTGTTGGAAAGTTGAACCTGTCTGGTGGCACAGCCATTTTTGCCCGATCCTTAAGAGGTTAAAAAAACAGATATAGTTGAGAGAGGGAGGGGGGGGGGTAGGGATAGAGAGAGGGGCAAGGAAATAGAGAGGAAGAGAGAGTGAGAACAGGGACCTTCAGCCTTCTGACACTCACAGCCAAGACGTCACACACACACACACACACACACACACACACACACACACACACACACACACACACACACACACACACACACACACACACACACACACACACACACACACACACACACACACACACACACACACACACACACACACACACACACACACACACACACACACACACACTGTTAGAATGTGTGTGTGTTTGCGTGTGTGTGCGTGTGTGTGTGCGTGTGTGCGTGTGTGTGTGTTTGTGTGTGTGTGTGTGTGTGTGTGTGTGTGTGTGTGTGTGTGTGTGTGTGTGTGTGTGTGTGTGTGTGTGTGTGTGTGTGTGTGTGTGGTCGCAGCCTCCTCCTCTGTGCTTCACAGGTTTATTTCATACATATTTATATAAAACAATCCTCCAACACAAACCAGACTTCACATTCAGCCACACTGTGAGCAGGAGAGGAGAGAGAGACAGGGATGGAGAGAGACAGAGGGAGGGAGAGAGAGGGGAGAGAGAATGAGGGAGGGAGGGAGAGAGAGAGGGATGGAGAGAGGGGAGAGAGAAAGAGGGAGGGAGAGAGAGAGGGATGGAGAGAGGGGGAGAGAAAGAGGGAGGGAGAGAGAGAGGGATGGAGAGAGGGGGAGAGCAGACTTGAACCTCTGTCAACAGACTTTGTTCTTCTACTTCTTTTTCCACCTCATCTTACAGAGCCGGAAGATCATGGTACATGCTTGCGCGCGCGCGCGCGCGCGCGCGCGCGCGCGCGCGCGCGCGTGTGTGTGTGTGTGTGTGTGTGTGTGTGTGTGTGTGTGTGTGTGTGTGTGTGTGTGTGCGTGCGTGCGTGCGTGCGTGCGTGCGTGTGTGCGTGTGTGTGTGTGTGTGGTTGCAGCCTCCTCCTCTGTGCTTCACAGGTTTATTTCATACATATTTATATAAAACAATCCTCCAACACACACCAGACTTCACATTCAGCCACACTGTGAGCAGGAGAGGAGAGAGAGACAGGGATGGAGAGAGACAGAGGGAGGGAGAGAGATAGGGATGGAGAGAGGGGAGAGATAAATAGGGAGGGAGAGAGAAATAGGGAGGGAGAGAGAGAGGGATGGAGAGAGGGGGAGAGAGAGAGAGGGAGAGGAGAGAGAGATGGAGAGAGGGGGAGAGAGAGAGAGGGAGAGGAGAGAGAGAAGGGGATGGAGGGAGAGGAGAGATCAATATAGAAAGAGGGAGGGATGGAGGGGGAGGAGAGAGAAAGAGGGAAAGAGACAGCGAGAGGGAGGGAGAGAGGAGAGAGAAAGAGAGAGGCGGATGGATGGAGAGAGGGGAAGAGGAGAGAGGGAGAGAGAGGGAGGGAGTGATAGAGAAAGAGGGAAAGAGACAGCAAGAGGGAGAGAGAGAGAGGAGATAGAGAGAGGAGAAAGCGAGGGGGGAGGGATGGAGAGAAGAGAAGAGGAGAGAGGGTGGGAGAGAGAGATGGAGATAGAGGGGAAGATACAGAGAGAGCGAGAGAGAGAGATGGAGGGAGAGGAGAGAGAAAGAGGGAGACAGAGATACAGGGAAAGAGACAGAGGGAGGGAGAGAACGAGAGAGAGAGGAGAAAGAGAGAGAGTGAGGGAGAGAGAGAGAGCGAGGGAGAGAGAGACAGTGAGGGAGAGAGAGACAGAGATCGAGGGAAAGAGCATTTATATCGGTAGAAAGAGCCATAGAAATGAAAGTGCTGCTTGATGTTTGCATTCCCACAGTGAGTGACAGTCACCCGCCACTGACTTGTTGTATAGGAATGGGAAAACCTACTTATTGTTTGGAATGCCTTAGACCTCTGTGGTTCCAATAAGGAAAGAGAGGATATCATATTTACCATCAATATAGACTGGAGATTGCTGGATTCTAGAAGTTCAAACGAGCTGGGTTTTCATCATGTATGGTTGTATTTATTCAAGAGATTGTCATCTGTCATGAATCTTCACAAATGGGTTTTGTCACACTGATTTCAACTTTGTCCCCCGTTAAATACAGAAATAATGTCACTCCCCCTTCTTCTCCTATTCGTCAAGTTATTTCTAAATAGAAGTGACCTTTTTACAGATGATCCAATAACAAAGGAATACTTAACACAATGGCGCCCGACCACGGATATATACGTGTTTTAAATCCATGCTTAATGGACCGAAGTACGGATATATCCGTGGCAAGTTGTTTTGGCTTTTATTCCATTTTAATAACCTATTCAAGGTCGCCGAGCTGCCCTAAATGCACTAAAGTGCATTACCGACCAGATCCTCGTAGGGGCGCTATCGCGATAATGCAGTGTTCCCTGTGGCTGAAGTTGTCTTCTTTTTTTTTTTATCTCTAATGTAGTTTTCTACTCACGTGAAGCGATAGCTATTGTCTGTTGCACGGAATACGTTTTGAATTGCCGATTTCACTATGCAATAAGGGGATTTATCATCAGCCAATGGACATATCGATCTACCAGATGGTTATCGATAACGGGGAAATGCTCGGGGGGATCCAACCGGCTCATGGTAAGATCTTTTTCACGTAAATTACATGCTGATCATGGTATGATGCTCAACCAGGCAATTAGCATATGTGGCTACTTAGACGAACACGGTTATTGGTAATCAATAATAAGAAACGACGTCCCCCCCCCCCCCACCCCCCTTTCATGCATACATGCTTGAGGATCGTGTCGATCATATGCAGTTTGAGTTTTAACTGTAGCATCTGTATAACGGAAATGCCATTGGATATAACGGTAGTAGCTATTAGCCCTTTATCTAGCCTTCCAGGAAATATACTAGACCAAATGCCGTATAACGCTTATATTCAAGACGCTATAAAATGAGAACGTATTGATGAAAAAATTATTTCTTTAATCCATTTTGAAGGGACGGTTTATGGTCTCAATTGACAATGAGAATGGACAGATAGCAATACTATAAAGTATAGATTTAGCTCTACAAACAGCCCCAAGTCTGTTTACATATGCTGGTCGTCTCTAGTGATATTAGACTCATCCCAGTGGATCTACTTTACTGCCCTCTTGTGGCACACATCTGAAAATACATTTACGAAGTTGATTCGCCAGTGTTATCTTCCTGGAGATCACCATAGCCAAGCGAACCAGGACTAAACTGAAAACCATTTTATCTTTTGAAGGCCACCCACTGTTTAGTATTTTTCGATGCTCTGCGAAGCTCATTTTGTAATATGTTTCTGAATGCTCTACTGAGCGATTGAGAAGGTCCTTCGTTCCTGCTGCGGTAAACAAAAATTACGATCACCGTTAGCACTGTGATAAGAAGCTCTCCTATTGTGTTGTGTATCCTGTAGTGTATTGTATCATGTAACTGTTTCTTCGGGGATTAAGAAATAAACCATACCATACCATACCATACCATACCATACCATACCATACTGTTGTGGCTGATGGTTGTTTAACACAGCAGGAGACGATATTTCCAATTGTAACAAGTAGGTAATTTATTTAGGAAAAGAAGTTCTTAACAGCAAAAGCTATGGATCGAGCAGAGGATCACCACAGCTTGAACAAAAAACACTCTAACTCCCAATCCCTCTGCTTGTCCCCTAAATCCCCTCTCAGTCCTGCCCCCCCATGACAGATATGATGACGTATCATATCATGTCAGATCTGACATGACGTACATTAAGATGATACGTAGATTTAACATCGGAGAGAGATAAGAACATTAAGAACATGAAGAGAGATAAACAAGATATGATGTACACACACGATATGATGTAAAACATTAAGAACATTGAAGAGAGAGTGAGATGTGTGTGTGTGTGTGTGTGTGTGTGTGTGTGTGTATGTGTGTGTGTGTCTGTGTGTGTGTGCGTCTGCGTACAGACGTATGTGTATTGTATGTGTGTATTGTGTCACAGGGAATGTGTGTGTGTGTGTGTGTGTCGGTGTGTATGTCTGTGCGACTGTGTGTGTCTGTGTGTGTGTGTGTGTGTGTGTGTCTGTGTGACTGTGTGTGTCTGTGTGTCTGTGTGTGTGTGCTGTGTCTGTGTGTGTGTGCTGTGTATGTGTGTGTCCGTGTGTCTGTGTGTGTGTGCTGTGTCTGTGTGTGTGTGCTGTGTATGTATGAAAGAGAGAAAAGAACAAGATATGAAAGCGATACGATGTACGAGATTACAAGCACACAACGTGCCGTACTGAAATGTCCATCTGTCCAAGTTGTTTTAAGAACGTCAGCCAGACCGTCTTTCAGCACTGCTAGTTGACCTATATTAAACTAGTCCACCCCATACACATTTTCCACAACATTCCCCCATTTGGGGCTATCCCTAGTCCCACCCAAATCATATAACCAAGAAAATGTGAACATCTAACTAAACGAGAAACCATATTTATATAATAAAAGTTTAAATGTCTGATCTAAACAAGAAACCTAGCCATATAATACATTTTAAATGTCTAACTAAACAAGAAACCTTACTTCATTCACTGGACCCCTAACGGACCAACAAAGGCTGACTACCGTTCTCACAATAAACACAAAACCGCTCAAAACAAGAGTAATAATAAAACATCAAAAAAAAAATACCCCAATTTATAATCCTAACCTGACAGACAAATCCCCCCAACCTCCACCGCTTACCAAATGAGCCACAGTTCCGGCCGGAAACCGCGACTCTCATCAGGGAAAGGAGAAGTTGACCGTCAGAACTAAACATAGAACATCCCTCCCAAAAAAAAATGACATTGTCTCTTCCATAACATTGAGTCCCAGTGTCCATCGCTCAGCCCCCCTTCCATGCCCACGCCATAGTCTCCTCACCGTATTGCCAAAAGTCACATTTTGCCAATACAGCAACCACCACGCCACACCTCCAGTCCTCGTAGAAGCATGTCCCCATGCCTGGACGGGAGGCGCTGGTACCGACCTCACCACGTGTCCCCCCATCTTCGACGGGAGGTGCCCATCTTGCCCACTGCGTTAGCCCCCCCCTTTGTCCCTCCAGTCCCCAGAACCGATCCCCAGACCACTTCTTCTCAATGCTTCCTCAGGCTCAGAACCGACACTCTGCCGATGCCCCTTCCCATTCCGGTTTGACCAGGACCACGAGTAAAATAAACAAAAAATTATAATAAAAAAAATAAAAAATAATGCAATGATTTTCAATGGTTGCAATCTCTATGCCGAAGGATCATTAGAAAATCAGACTAAAATTCCTAGTTAAAGGAATAAACCAACAAAACTGCACTCAGACCATCCCCCGTCACTCTTAAAGGAAAGAACCAACAAAAAGAAAATGTCCCTACCTCACCATACCCCTAATCCTCTATCCCCTCGTCTCCCTCTAAGGCAGCATAAAGCTGAGGATATGGCCCGATTTGTGGCTCAATCTCTTTCTGTCCCACCATCAGCATTTGGCTCGTTACGTGTGAAGTTACCAGCCTACCCAAGAGAGGCATACCACAACAGAAAAGGAGAACCAATATCAACCCTGCCACCCCAATGGATATCCCCGTCTGCATCACTATGCTTCCCCACTGTCCCAATCTTTCCAACACCCCACTCCCCCACCATTCTTCATTCCGGCCAGAATTCCCCCTCAACTCCTCCCTCAAATCCTTCAGCTTAGCCATGGCCTCGGAGAACTTTCCCCCTGGCCCCACATTCGTCGGAATGAATGTGCAGCAGTACTGTCCAAACATGGAACAGACTCCACCCTTCTCCGCCATTAACCAGTTCAGAGCCTGTCTATTCTGCCACGCCACCGTACTGGTCGCGTGCATCTGGTCCCCCATTGCATCCAACGCCTCCTCGGTGTAGTTGAGATACCGCTGCTGATTGTAAAACAAATAGTTGATCCACCCGGTGTTCTTATTGACCGATATCCATGGCAGAATAGATTCAAACCCTGCCGCAATCTCATTCTTAGCCATGAACTCGGCTGGAATGCCCCTTGGCTGTCCTATGCTGTCCAGATACACCCTTGGGTCTGCCTTGTAGCTACGCTTCGTTCGAGAGATAGGAGACTCAGAAGGTCCTTCCGTCACTGATAATGGTAGGACCACCATTGGCATGATCGCCTGAACCCGGGCACATCTACCTGACCAATCTAAAGGAAGTGTATTCCTCAACCTCCTACCGCCGCAGAGCCAGTATTGGTCCGCCAGTGCCATATCCTGGACATGAAAAGGGCAAGCTACAGGCCGTGGGTTGGTATCCACTCCCTTTAACACGACCCCGTGTCCACACTTTCCTTCTTTCGTGCAGTTAGTCGTGATGCTCCAAATAGTAGTGCACCGCCCCTCTGCCACCTCCCCTACATCCCGGGTCCCCTCCTTTTGCAAGCACTCGAAATCCTTGGTCAGCCATAGTTTGACACCTCTGGGTATTGGCAACCCCGTCGCTGTCCCTACCTCACCATACCCCTAATCCTCTATCCCCTCGTCTCCCTCTAAGGCAGCATAAAGCTGAGGATATGGCCCGATTTGTGGCTCAATCTCTCAATCTCTTTTCACGTACATCCAATTTCCTACAACGTTCCCGCATAGTGACATCCTTGAAATCCGTGACGTTTCCTGCCGCCTTAAAACGACTAGAGCCGAGAAACCCCAAACACTCTGCCTCGCACCAAGGGCGACTATTATGGGGCCCCTCCCATGCCTCTGCGTCCCTGTCACACTGAGCCCAACTGAACTTCGTGCCCTTCACCAGCAGCCTATCCGGACGTGCCTTGGAGCAGACATAACAATCCTCTATCTGATTCTGCGCGCTCGTGTACTGGACCCACTTAAACCACTCATTCCCTAAAGCCGCCCTATACATCGGGTCAGCCTCCGGGTCTTCCTCGTCATAGTCATAGTCGCCCCCATCTTGTTCCCCGGAAGGAAGCAAACCCCTCAACCTGGCCCAGAGTGAGCCCACTGAGTCCCTCAACGTTCCGGCTGTCCTCTGGAACATATCCTGTCCCCCCACCTCTTCCGACTCAGTGTCCTTGACCTCCCTTTTTCCCCTCACCCCTGTCCCCTGTGATTGGTTCGGGACAGGCTCAACCCTCCTATCTACCCCCACAACCCGATCCTCGTTAGTATAATGGTAAGTATCCCCGCCTGTAACGGGGGAATGGTCAAAATCAAAAACATGCCCTTGCGGTCCTACGGGAAACACCCCTTTTGGTTGTAGTCTTATCTTCTCCCCCCCTTCCTCGATGGAGGGAAGAGGGGGCGCCTGATTCTGAGCCTGGTCATGAAAGCCTGCTGGTACTTGAGCCTGAGCGGGACCCCGTGGGACTCCTACCCACTCAAACCCGTCATCCTCAAGGACGGGTCGACCGTGACGGTTCTCAATGACGTCGTTGTGCCCGGCCGACCGTCCGCACACTGCTGCCAACATCTGCGGGAGCATCAGCAGGCACTGCACCTTCCAGTTGCCGTCTCGGACCCTCCATGTCGGGTTCTGCATAACTGCGATCGATTGTATCCCCCAAGAGATCGCCGCTGGCCTTTATGCAGTGATTGAAGTGGAACCAGGTCGCTGATCCTTTGACTTGGACTGCCGTTCCAGTCGATCGGATCACCTCGTACGGGCCCTCTCTCCGGGGTGATGACCACTTTCTCTTGTGGACCTTTACGAAGACCAAGTCCCCAGGGATCAGTCTCGGTTTGGTGGCTTCCTTCTCCGCCTCCTTCACCCCCTTTCTCTCCTTTCTCTGCTCCTGTCGAAACACAGCTTCATGTATTTTAGTCACTTGCTGAAGATATTTTTTCAGATCTTGCTCAAAAATATCTAATGCCGGGCCCCTAGCCAGGTGTCTAAATGGCGGTGCTGGCATGCTGCGGCCTGTAAGCATTTCATGCGGTGTTAGCTGTGTTTGGCGGTTCACGCTGCTTCTAATAGCCATCAGAGCAAGTGGCAAAGCATCAATCCAGTTAAGCTTAGTTTGCATACAGATTTTCAACAGTTTGTTTTTAATGACCAGATTGGCCCTTTCCACCTTCCCCTGCGACCCGGGACTATAGACACAGGAAAGGCGCTGTCTTATACCTAATTTCTGCATCAGCCCTTTAACCACCTTGTCGATGAACTCGCGGCCATTATCGCTTTGTAATATCGTGGGAATTCCAAATCTCGGAATGACCTCGTGACACAGGAACTTGATCACTGTGTCCGCGTTCTTGTGTTTAGATGGAATGGCCTCAATCCAGCGACTAAAGCAGTCCTCTACTACCAGGAGGTATCGTTTGCCCTGCACTGGCGTTATCATGTCTGTATAGTCCATAATCAGATGTCTGAATGGTCCCTCAGGGAGGGGTGTGTAAGCCGCCACTGTCGGTACTCCTTTGCGCACATTGCCCTGTAAGCATGTTAAACACCTGGCTAGTGTAACGTCAATTTGTGCCTGAAGCTTTGGGGACCAAAATCCCATTTTCGTGATTCGTTTCAGGGTCTCTGCTCTTCCACAGTGATCAACACCATGAGCCTCAGGTATCACTAAGGACAGAAGATCGATGGAGGCGACTATCAAACCGTTATGACTCCTCCACAGACCATCTGCCCCCCTTACAGCCCCCCTCTCCGTCCACGACTGTTTCTCGGCCTGCGTGGCTGAGTCCTGAAGATCACTCAAATTATCCTCAGTTACCTCAGTCGTCAGTTCGGCCGCAAACATCAGAACAGCCGTGGACGGCACCGCAGCCGCCGCCTTCGCGGCCTCGTCCGCCGCGTTGTTTCCCGTTGTCACAAAGGACAGGTCTTTTCTGTGTGCCTGGCACTTTACGATAGCAATGCTTTTGGGCAACTTTACAGCCTGAATAAGCGCCACAACCTGCTTGTGGTGAAGGATCGGTGAGCCGTCCGATTTCTTAAAGCCTCTTGCCTTCCAAATGGCCGCGAATAGGTGGCATACGCCATGCGCATACGCAGAGTCTGTAAAGATGTTAACCGTGCGATCTTTAGCTATTATGCATGCTTCTGTTAGTGCTATTAGTTCTGCAAGCTGGGCCGAACATGGTTGCATGCATTGTTCGGCCTTTCTTGTTAGTGTTTCACCGTTAGGTTTGCACTGTACGACGGCGTATCCTGACCTTAAATTTTCCCCCTCCCGATAGCAGGACCCATCCACAAAAAGTGAGAGTTCTGCTATCGCGAGCGGGTCGACTCCCAAATCAGGACGGAGTTTCACGAAAGCCTGTACCTCCACCTCACACTCATGCGGTTGACCCTCGCTCGGGAGTGGTACCAGATCCGCCGGGTTACTGCCGTGGCATGTTTTTATCGTAACGTCCGAGTACTGCAGGAGCCTCATGTAAGCCTGTTGCCGTTGGCTGGTCAGAACAAATTTGCCTCTTTCAATCAAGTTTGCCAATTTGTGATGTGTCCAAATGCAAATGTCATATCCCATTGTCACGGCCGTTGCCTTCTCATACATCAAATGTGCTGCGGCCAGGGCCTGATAACAAGGTGGCAGACCCTGCTCCACCGGTGAAAGAGCTCTAGAGTAATATGCTATCGGTTGTTTTTCCCACTCCCCCCCTGTGTTTGAGTCAGGACAGCTGTCGCATGCTGCGCTCTATGTGAGACGAATAGGTGGAAACACTTCTCATAATCCGGCAGCGCCAGGGCAGGGGCCTGTAACAACAGACGCTTAATGTTTATGAACGCGTCCTCCCCCTCCTCGGTCCATGTCAAGGGAGCGCAAAGCTTGTCTGTACCCGCCTCTTTTATCATCATCCTCAACGGCGCTGTCGCTATCGTATAGTCCTCCACCCACTCAGAGCTGTACCCAGTCATCCCTAAAAACGTCATCATCTGTCGGACCGTCAATGGCCTAGGTGCCTTGGATACAGCTTCGAGTTGCGTGGGTGAGATGTTTTTTATGCCCTTTTGAATGACGCGAGACAAGTACTCAACTTTTGGCTGGCAGTACTGCAGTTTTGAACGGGATGCCTTGTGGCCTCCCACGGCTAATCCACTCAAAACTTTGATGGAGTCCTCATGGCACTGCTGACGTGTATCCGAGCAGATTAGAATGTCATCTGCATATAGTAAAACCGTGCTGAGTAGTGTGTCGCACACTCCTTGCAAGTCTTCCTTGAGCGCCTTCGAGAAGTAATGCGGCGAGTGCGCGAACCCTTGTGGCAACCGGGTGTAAGAGTATTGTTTCCCCCTGTGGGTAAAAGCAAACAGATACTGAGACTCTTTTTCCAATGGAACACTGAAGAATGCCTGCGTGAGATCAATGACCGTATAGTACTGCGAGCTACTCGGGATGTTTGTCAGGAGGGTGTGTGGATTAGCGACTTCCGCCTCTGGTCCAGACACCACGTCGTTCACCGCCCTCAAATCGTGTACCAGTCTGTACCTAGCCCTGTCCGCCTTTAGCACTGGGTGGATAGGTGTATTACATCTGGATTTGAAAGGGACGAGCACTCCCTCATTTAACAGTCCCTCAATCTGATGTGATATAGCTTCCTCCGACTCTGGCTTCATTGTATACTGTCTGATAAAGGGTGGTCTACAACCCTTCTTTAACCTGACCTTCACTGGCTGTGCCGACAATATTAGACCCACATCTGTGTCGTGTTTTGACCACAACCGTTCCGGGGTGCGCGCCAACATGTCCTGTTCCAGCAAAGCATCCGCCTCTGGAATAACGCAAGGGTCTCCTGGTAATCTGATTACTTGCGGTTTTGCCAAAACTGAAAAGGAAATCATTATTTTTATGAAACTCCCATCTGCGCTGTTCCAAATTAGCGGAGATTCCGTGGAGACCCACCTTTGAGTCTCGGATTCCTGTATCATTGAACCTAGATGTTCGGATTCGTAACCAGGATTTATTCTCAGAGTGATGTGTGGGGCGGCGTCTCTTAGTCTATGTTGTTCCCGTAGATACTTACCCGTGTTAACCCTCAACGCCGCGCCCTGTCTCCCTACAATTATCGTAGATGAGTCAATCTGCACCTGCTCGGGCTGTCCCTGCAACCATGCCTTGTTCCTAACTAGGTCACTATTCGTCAAATATTGTAGTGTGCAATGTGCCTCCATGTTTGTTTGTCTAGACTGAGGCAGTTGGGTTTTCAGAAATGGCTCCCAGGGGTCACAGACCCTTTGCAGCTCTGCATCTATGTTGCCCAGCCAGAACACAGTGGCCTCTTTCTCCCCCGTCCCTTGTAGCATCATTTGGTACACGTCTTGTTCAATTTGAATCCCCTCAGGCGTACATAGGATTTTACAGCCTAGTTTACACATTGCATCTCGTCCCAAGAGATTGCGCGGGGTGCTGTCCGAAATTAATACAGGTATTGTTATGGTCTTGTTGTTATACGTCATAGAGATTGGATCTGATGTGGGTATTAATTGTGTTTTTCCCGAGAATCCGACCGTCCGAACCGGGACGGTATGGTTGCCTACATCTCATTTCCCTGTGTCCCTGCATGCCGCAGTTCCAACAGTGGAAACGGGGAAACTGTTGTTCGTTCCCCGGTCCCTGTGTAAACCGTGGGCCTGATTGCCCATTCCCTGCCTGCCGCCTGGACGCCTGGTTCTGTGAACTATAGCCATAGCTTCTCACTACCTGAGGTGCAGGCGGGGGTCCCTGGTCCTGCATGGGTGGAGAGGTAGCAGATGACACCATTACTGCCTGCAACCTCCTTTGAGGCTGCAGTTGTTGCTGAGTTAACTTCCTTGAGTCATTTCTATCCTGATCCCTGACTTTCTGCTCCTGAGCCCTTTGCTTCTCCACACTATGTGTTACATGTGCACAGAACAAAGGATAAGTCATGTCCATTAACCCCACCACGTCTTCCAGTCTATTCTTAACCACCTCTGGAAGCCCTCTCATCACACTTTCTCTAAACATCGCCCTCTGCAACGGGTCTATTTCTGGGTTGTGTCCTAGCTCACCTCTCCACTCCTTCAGTATTTTGTTCACATAGGTGCCAGGCCCTTCCGTCTCCATTATGGGGTTGCCCGCCAGTTTTGCCGGATTAATACGTGATGGATATTGATTCCTGAGTTTGTACCACAACGCCGCTCTATGCGCGTTGAATATGTCTCCATCATGGGCCTGCGTGTCGCATGCCACTCGCATCGATGTATCACCCATGATGTCCCGGCAGGCACCAATTCCTAGCAAGCGCGTCAACAGGGATTTGACGTCACCCACTGCTAGCAGAAAAGATGACGTATTTTCCTCAAACTGCGTGATCCACCTGGAGGCTCCTTCTGAAAGGTCCGGTAGTCTTGCTATTATGCCATCGATGTCTAGAGGTGACCATGGCATGTGAAAGATATCGTTCCCCTTTATTAGCAGGGGAAACTGGCCTGTACTTGTCACACTTCCCAGGAATGTAGGGGCGAAAGTCAGGGTTCCTGTAATGTTTCCTTTCTCCTGTGCTGGTTTCGTGTCGTTCTCATCTTCCTCATCAGTCAACAGTTTGGTGTGGCCACACGCCCCGTGTTTCCCTGATGTCTGCTGTGCCATATTTTGACGGGCCTCTTCCTCTATCTTCCCCCCGACTCCCTCCCTCTGCCTGCCCAGGTTCTCTACCTCCTCTTCCTCTGCATCATACAACTTCCGACGTACTGTCTCGCCATATGCCGCCAGGACTTTCGGATAGAGATCCTGCGGGGTCAGTTTGGGGGGGGTATCTCGCCTAAGGGAGGTCTCTGATCTAGCGGAGGTTTCTGACCTAGCGGGGGTTTCTGACCTAGCGGGGGTCCCTAATTCCGTCTCCTCATATTCTCCTCTTATTGTCACAGTGCCCACCGGCAATTGCGTGACATAAGGTGGGGATGTTGGTTTCCCTATATCCGTCTCTCTCTGATTTAGCGCTAAAGCTTCCTGCCTGTATGCTCTCCCCTTCTGGGCGTAGAGCTTCATTACCCCCAACTCTTCTGTCCTCTTTTTCAACCTCTTTTTGCTGCTGTCGCCTGGCTTGTGGTTACGAATCATTACATTCATCTCTTCGCATACGTCGAGATCAAAAGTACCTCCGGAAGGCCATTGTGTGTCCCCGGCCTTTGTACGCCTCTGCCACCGGACACCAACCTTAAGAATTAGGTTCTTTATCAGCGGGTTCCGGTCTAACAGTATGTCCTCTGCTGTATGCATCGTTGTTTAGCGTGTATGTGTGTTTATTGTGTTGTGTATGTGTGTGTGTGGTTGTACTTCAACTACTACTACTCTACAACTACCACTCCAGGACACAGTTAACCTAGATCTACTACTACTCTACTCAAGGACACAGTTAACCTAGATCTACTACTACTCTACTCCAGGACACAGTTAACCTAGATCTACTACTACTCTACTCCAGGACACAGTTAACCTAAATCTCTACCCCAGGACACAGTTAACCTAGATCTACCACTACTCTACCCCAGGACACAGTTAACCTAGATCTACCACTACAACGCTACTACAACTCGGTGTGTGTGTGTCTGTGTGTGACTGTGTGTGTGTGTGTGTGTGTGTATGTCGGTGTGTGTGTCTGTGTGTGTGTGTGTATGTGTGTATGTCGGTGTGTGTGTGTGTTTGTGTGTGATTGTGTGTGTGTGTGTGTGTGACTGTGTGTGTGTGACTGTGTGTGTGTGCGTCACAACCCGCTGTCTACCGGGACACAGGAATGTGTGTGTGTGTGTGTGTGTGTCGGTGTGTGTGTGCGTCACAACCCGCTGTCTACCGGGACACAGGAATGTGTGTGTGTGTGTGTGTCTGTGTGTGTGTGTGTCTGTGTGTAGTGACTGTGTGTGTGTGTGTTTCTGTGTGTGTGTCGGTGTGTGTGTGTGTTTGTGTGTGATTGTGTGTGTGTGTGTGTGTGTGTGTGACCGTGTGTGTGTGACTGTGTGTGTGTGCGTCACAACCCGCTGTCTACCGGGACACAGGAATGTGTGTGTGTGTGTGTGTGTCGGTGTGTGTGTGTGTCACAACCTGCTGTCTACCGGGACACAGGAATGTGTGTGTGTGTATGTGTGTGTCTATGTGTGTGTGTGTGTCTGTGTGTAGTGACTGTGTGTGTGT
>NC_140166.1:125161541-125162932 GCF_963971535.1 Notolepis coatsorum
ATATGGGCAGTCTGACTTGGGGTACTGACCATATATTAGTGTTGCAATGCATGATAAGTAAACAGTGAAAAAAGCGAAGGAATCGGATGGAGCTGCAGCGTTTGGACGAATACAAATGTAAGATGAAAATCTCCCCAGCCTGTGGGAGGAAGTGGAGGTGTGAAATATGGCCCGGTCCAGAAACAATAGGAGTCACACAATCAGTTTGGAGTGGAGTGGTGGAGGAGTGGTATAGGCGCAGTAGAGGTTTGATTTTTCAGTCTTTCTTCCTGTTTGATACCCACACAGTTAAAACCGGACAGTCTTTGTTCCTGTTTGATACCCACACAGTTTAAAACCTGACAGTCTTTGTTCTCTGTTTGATACCACACAGTTTAAAACCTGACAGTCTTTGTTCCTGTTTGATACCACACAGTTTAAAACTGACAGTCTTTGTTCCTGTTTGATACCCACACAGTTTAAAACCTGACAGTCTTTGTTCTGTTTGATACCCACACAGTTTAAAACCTGACAGTCTTTGTTCCTGTTTGATACCCACACAGTTTTAAACCTGACAGTCTTTGTTCTCTGTTTGATACCCACACAGTTTAAAAACCTGACAGTCTTTGTTCTCTGTTGATACCAACACAGTTTAAAACCTGACAGTCTTTGTTCTCTGTTTGATACCCACACAGTTTAAAACCAGTTTAGCCTCTTAACGTTCGGCGTACCGTATACGGTACGTCACGCCCGTCCACGGGACACACGCACGTCGCAGCACTATGCTCTCGTCTGTCGGCTACGGGCTTTTATTTTTCGCGGATCATCCAATACATTGTTGGAACTTGAATTTGCCGCCTTTCGATCGTCACCACACTCAACTTATTGCGTGCTTCGGGTTCTCAAGTTACAAGATGACATATCCGGCGTTCCGACGAGTGACCACAACCGTTGTAAGCGGTCCAGAACTGACTAGTCACCGCTGATGGTGAAAATGATTGACCACCGTTGTAGCCAAACGTCGAAAGCGATCCCAGACGAGTGCTGATTGCAACGAGAAGGGGCAGAAAAAGAGCAACAAGTTTTTTGTTTTTGACTCATGCGTCTGAATGAATGGAAGCGGGCGGTCATTTTGGATAGTCAGGCTGAATTATTGCGGTACACACATAACAAAAACCTTTGTAAAACATAGATTTTCTGTGGGATTTTATAAACTTGGACCTGAATGACTATAAGACTTCAGGCAATGGAACCGTTAGGTTTTCCAGCTCCTACCTCGCAGCTGGAACCCAAAAACAGGGATCTGGCAACAAGTCAACACAAAAGTAAGGAGCAAATAGTTTATTTCAGTGTGTTCAAACCTCTGTTTCTCTATTCCATTAGCACTCAAAGTGATTTTCCTTTATTGTGTA
>NC_140166.1:125163132-125280632 GCF_963971535.1 Notolepis coatsorum
AGAGAGAGAGAGAGAGTCACTGCTAATGGGCTGAGAGCGACTGTGAATAAAGCCATCTCTGGCCCACCTTCCATCTCATCTGTATTCGGTCTGTCAGTGTATTAAAAAATTAAAAATAAAAACAGACACACAGACTAACAACTTAAATGGTATTGCTTTTTCAGTGTCAGTTAGACTTGTCAATCATCTCCAAAGTTAAACAGGTTAATGCAGAGTCATTGCAATATGCCAATTATATCTGTATTTGGAATGTATAAATATTTATTAATACAACACACAGGTTGACAACCCTGAAAATAATAAAGTAAATAGTCCAGTAAAGTAGGACAAATACAAAAGAACAACGACAACATTGTCACCAAAATAAAAAATGCTTTATTAAAATCTTGCTGAAAATGGTAGAACCCATTACAATGGGCTGGTGAAATTCTGAATCCAGCCGCCGTTATAGATGATGTACAGTACAGGTCCCTGCACTGATTATTAATGTGACTCAGTTCAAAACAACAACTAGAATAATTCACAAATTAATAATTCAACAGCACCGGCAACCAAAGAAAATGGATAATACATGAATACATTCTTTCATGATCACCTGCAGCGAAATAAAGTCAACAGCCATTACTTATCATTTGGAAGCCATCCTTCATTCTTCACTTCCTGTATGATGAAGAGTTGGATGTTCATTCTTCACCTCCTGTATGATGAAGAGTGGGATGTTTATTCTTCACTTCCTGTATGATGAAGAGTGGGATGTTCATTCCTCTAACCCATTCTTCACATCCTGTATGATTGATTGATTGATTGATTGATTGATTGATTGAAAACTTTATTAACAGATTGCAGAATGGGTACAATACAGTACAGCTCAATACACACAATTGTTAAGGGGATGCAGACAAGAGAAAGACTTTCGTCTTGTTTACATCAGGGTCCCCCATTTTCAATTAATCAGGACATATATGACATACATGACATACAGATAGACAGTACTGCTACATCTATACATTCATGACATACCAGATTTGCAAATACAGTACTGTTTGTGTTTTGGTGAGTTGCTGGAGCCGGATGAGGATGCGTCTGTCTCTACATGGCCGATGGAAACAGAGGACTACATGATAGAGGCGGACGGGTTCTTGTTTGAAGGCCCGGTGGAGACATGTCTCCCGCCCGTCCAGGTAACACTGGAGGGGGGTGAGATGTCTCCTTGGGGTTCCTCGTCCGCAGATGTTGGGTTAGAACCTCCGACTCGGCGGCGGGATGCCCTGCTATCAGCCACATCAGAATGTGGCTCCTTAACCTGTAGTCTGCTGCATGTGAGGGACGCGGGCTCGGAGGGGGAAAGTATGCAGGGGGAACTGCGTGCTTTGTTCCCCGAGCTCATGGCGGCGGCGGCAGTCGCAAATTGCGTGCCGCTGCCGCAGCCACTGCCTGTTACTGTCCCTGATGATCTCATAGGTCATCTATGGCAACGTCGCCCGGTAAGAGGGGTGGACGTTGTCTACCCATTTTTCCCTTCAATGGCGGCCTACGTCCGTCAGGGACAGGTGGTCTCCCACATCATGGGCCTTACTCCCGCCTATGTGCAAGTCACGCGGGTGGTGGGTTTGGTAGACGGCATGAAGGAGGGCGTGGTACGGCTTGATAGGCCGATGGCAGCGCTCCTTTGTCCTGAGGTGGTGTGGGAGCCATTACGGAAGCCGGTTCCCCAAGGGAAATCGGCGAGGCGGTTGGCGTTTTGGAGTGACCAGTCATTTATCTCCGGGACACAATCTCTAGCTGCCACTTCCAACATCGCGCAGCTGGCGAGATTCATGTCCGGGATATTGACGGGAGGCACGGAGCTGACTGATTTACAGCATGATCAGCTCGCCCAGTCGGCAAGAGCCATCCTGCATCTGATTCAGCCGCAGGCTATAGCCGCTGGGAAAGTGCGCACCCTGGCAACTCTGGTCCAGCGCCACCTTTGGCTGGAGCAGGCGCGTGTGCCGGAGAAGAAGAGGACTCCACTTCTGACGGCACCCCTCTCCGAGGCTGGACTATTCGGGTCGGCACTGCAGCTGATGACCTCAACCTGCAGGGAGATGCAGGATGAGCGCTCCGTGCTCCAGCCTCATTTCCCCCCGCCCGATGTTGCCGGTGGAGTCAGACGGCCGCCGCGTCGTCGAGGTTCCTCCGCCTTGGCCGCCGCTGCTACCACCGCCACTGCTGGACCTTCGGCAAAGAAGGCCACTGCAGCCGGCCCATCTACGCCCGGAGGTGACCGTAGGGATCGTCGAGACCAGCCGCCGATCGTTTACCGTCCCTCCGGGGCTCCACGGGGTGGAAAACCCTGAGCGGCTCGTGGCAGGCGTCGCTAAGTTCATTGACTTTTTCCCTCTGTGGTCCCCCCCTGTTCCCTTCCCGGCCCCACTATGATTTTGTTGAAAAATAAAGAGTCCCTCCTAAGGAGGGACTGTATTTTTTGTTAACAAACTGTGTGTTTATTCACCAAACATATGAAGGGGATGCAACGTGTGAATTTTTCGCTAGTATGGGTTTGATAGGAGGGCTAGACGTTACTTTCATGTTAGAGCTTAAGCAAGGCCGGCAGCCTACACTCGGTTGAAAAAGGGTTTTTTCTGCCTCGACGCTTTGTTGGGTACATGTTGTACCTGGCACTATTATAAGGGGCTGGTTCTCCTTTCTTTCGCTCCTCTCTCACGCATGGCGAAGAGGGGGCTGTTGGGGTGGTCTTCTGGACCTCCTCTGGTAACCCTGTGTGCTTCCCGAGCCGCCGGGCCCGGTCCGACGTAATGTTTTGTTGAAACCGTAGGCCTGGGATAACCCCTTTTTTCTTGAGGGGTTATAGGAACAACCACCGTATGTGGTACCAAGAGGGTGGTTGATTCCCTGGTGTGTTGGAGCAGAGTCAACTCCCGGGTTACCCGGTTGAGTGTGCCCCTGCACGTTCATGACGTTTGCCAATCGTGTCAGCCTTCTCTGCCTCGACCCCTCTGGGTGGGTTTTTTTTGATGGAGGCTTTGTCATGGTGCGCAACAACGCCAGCATACGCCCCTTCCGCCGGGGGGGCTGTTTTCAGTTGACGCCTTTGGCGCCTGTCTCGTCCGCAGTGCTCCAGGCTCGAGTCTACAGCCTGCTGCCTGGTTTCCCCGGTGCGCTGCCTGCTTCCGTTGGTTAACCTTTTGAATGCTTTACGGCCATGCTGACTGCCTGTGTTGCAGGGTCAGTGTGCCAGGCGGTGTACTATTGGGGGGAAAGGGCCCGCTCTTGGAGGGGCCCTGTCTGAATACGCTGGCGATGTGGGGGGCAGTGTCACTAAGTGACCGCCTGGTGGGGTCTTGATGCCTGGCGTCATTGACCTCTCCGGGCCCCCCTTTTTCCAGGGGATCCAGTCCCTTCAGTGGGTCTGGGTCTTCCTTCGCGCTCCGCTGCTACGGCATTGCCAAGGGGTTGAGTTTGCTCTTGACCCCGTGATTTTGGGGGCAGTAACGAGGGTTGTTCCCTCCGTTCGTTCCCTGGTGGCATGCGGGTTGTGCGTGTGCGTAGTCGTGGGGTCAAGCCACGATCTGCTCACCCTGTGCGTTGAGTTGCTTGAGTTCCTCTTCGCACGGTCGGATCCGGCTCCCTCCCGTCCTCCAATAGTGAGGGTATCCTCCATTAGGGAGGGTCGGGGGGCTCAGTCCTCCCCGGTCTGATGGTTGTGGGGGGCCTCAGCGGGGTACATTTGTCGAGCTTCTGGCTTCCGCTCAGCTCCTCTTGTGCAGAATGACACTGAGCGGAGGCCAGAATGAAATAGAACGTAAGGTTATGTATATAACCAAGTTCTATGAATTCTGGTGACGCTCAGCGTCAGGACGGCACTGCGGCCCTTGATCTCGCCTTGTGGTGAAAGTTTGGGAAGGAGGCGAGTAGGTGACCACTGTTACGACCCTGGCTCAGAGGCACGCAACCTATATGCAAAACCGACACCAAAACCTGTGTTTAACCGAAAAAGACTACTTTAACCATGAAATACCGATACAAACTAAAGAACACAGGATAGAAGAACATGACAACTCTCCCTCCAGCCACAGACAGCCTGCATGTGTGACTGAAAGGCTGGTTTTAACCTCCCAGCAGGTAACCAATCAGCAGCAATTAGCTAATTAGTAGCCCTCACCTGCATGCCCAGTGACACAGGAATGATCAGGCTCATGGTACATAACAACCACACACCTGCTTATGAAGGTAAGCGGATAGGGGTGTGGCCAGACGAATGTTGGTATGTAAAGGTACATTGTGGAATTTTTGAAGTCAGTGCAGACTGACGCTGAGCGTCACCAGAATTCATAGAACTTGGTTATATACATAACCTTACGTTCTTGTCAGAGACCAGCAGGGCTGAGTCGTCTCCAAACAAGAACAAGTTGCAGTCACAAGCTGATGACATGTCATTTGCATAAATTAGGAACAGTAGCGGTCCTAGTATGCTTCCTTGTGGAACACCACAGCTCACTGTGAGGGGGGGGGGGGGATAGGGTACCGTTTAACTCCACCATCTGTTCCCTCCCCTCAAGGTAGGATTGCATCCAGCTCACTGATAGACTATCAAAACCAATTGCTTTTAGCTTGTCAATCAGAATGGAGTGATTGACAGTGTCGAAGGCTTTTTGTAGGTCCAGCATGACCATGCCGCAGTATTTGCCTGCGTCCACCTCTTGTTTGATGTGGTTGTTCAAATAGAGAAGGCATGTGTCAGTAGAGTGGGATGTTCTGAAGCCAGATTGGAATTCGTAGATTCGATTGTTTTCCGCTAGGTACTTTTCAACCTGTACGTAGAAAAATCTTTGTATGACTTTCGAGATGGAGGTAAGAATAGAAACAGGGAGGTAGTTGCCTGGGTCTAATTTACTGCCCTTTTTGTGCAGAGGGGGCACTCTCGCAATTTTGAAGTCCTTGGGGACGTGTCCCTGTTTTATGGAGAGGTTTATTATGTGTGTGATGACTGGGGTGATGGCGGCTACTGAATCTCTGAGGAATTTGGAGGGGATGTTGTCATGGCCAGTGGCCTTGTTAGGTTGGAGGGCGCTCAGTTTTTTGAGTACCTCATCTGTTGTTACCATTTCCAGTTTGAAGTCATCTTTGCGGACCCCTAGGTTTTTGTAGTAAGCTACTATGTGTTCTACCCCATAATGCCCTGAGTGGGAGGGTAGTTTGTTTACCAGTGTTGTGGCTATGTTTGTGAAGAAAATGTTTAAGTAATTGGCTACATCCATCCAGTCTGTGATGAGCGTGTTGTCCGTCTTTATGTTTATGTTTGAGAATCTGGTTTTAAGTTTTTTACTGCAGCCTAGTTGATTGTTGAGACATTTCCAAAGTTCACATGGTTTGTTTTTGTTTTCCTCAGTTTTGTCATTGATGAAATTCTTTTTTGCAGTTTTGATCATGGAGCTTACGTCGTTTCTTAGTCTGTTTCTTTCCAGTTTGAGTTCAGTCATGTGGTCTTGGAGTTCACTGCTCGTGCTTTTTGTAAGCTTTGACTAACTTTTATGAAACTCAGAGCATTTTTTGTCTCTGGTTTTCATAGCGGCCAATAGTGCATCCACGGCTCAGCGCTATTTTTTACCCTGGTGGTTCTTAGGGGGGCCATGTCATTTAGTGTTGTTGTGTTGTTTGGTTTTGAAACCAAGCCATGTTTCTTCAACCAGTGTACCATTGAGCTCATCTGACCAGTCCAGACTCTCCAGTTCAAGGTTAAAGGCCTCGCTAGAGTAGGTTTTGAGGTCTCTAGATGTGACTGTTTTGTGACAGCCGGCCTTATGTTTTAGTTTTTTGCGGTTACAGAATATCATATAATGATCACTTAACCTGCATGCTATAACCTCTTTATTGGAGATCTTGGACTTGTCAGAGGTCAGGATGAGGTCAATGGTAGTCTGAGTTGATTCACATATACGTGTGGGTTGGGTGATCAGCTGGCTGAGGCCATGCAGATCACAAAACCTAGTGAATGATTTGAAGACGGTGCATCTTTTTGTTGCATATCCGTGTTCCAATCCCCAATAAGAATCTTTTCAGTATCCTCAGCTCCAGCTAAGCACACATCCAGAGTATCATAAAAGCCAGTTTGATCTGGCGGTCTGTAGATTGTGCCGACTAGAACAGATTTAGCCCTTTCAAATAGAATTTCCACCCATACTGTTTCAATTGTCTCATGATGTTAGGTCAGTACGGTTAATGAATTTGGTGTCCTTGAATGTACATACAGACACCACCTCCATACTTGTTTCTGTCATTGCGGACTATTGAATAGTTCTCCAACTCTATTTCAGGGTCTGTTACAGATGAGTCAAGTTTAGTTTCAGTAAAGCATAGTATGTTTACCTTACCGCTAATAAACAGGTTTCTTATTTCCTCCAGCTTATGTTTTAGGCTGTTTACGTTTAGGTGAAAAATGTGTAGTCCATTTTTATTTGATGTGATGTTGATGTCGTCGAGTTCCAGGTAAATGTCTTCATCTGTGGGGGGGGGGGGGGGGGTCTCTGTGTAGTCCGGGTGGGGGATCCTTTGCTCAGGGTCGTTGTCCCGCGACGAGGGGGGGGCTGTCCGTATTGTTGGTGCTGCTGTGGGGGAGGGGGTGGCTTTGTTGTTGTCTCCGTGAAGTCTGTGTGTTGGTATGTGGGGACGGGGGGGGGGGGTCCTTTGTCCTGTGTCTTCTCTCGCGGCAACCCTTTGTCCTGGGCTGGTAAACCTAGCCAGCCTGGCTAGGTTGGCTAATCTGGCAGGCGATTTGACCGTGGGGTTGTCGGTTAGATTTCTTGACGTGATTGACACCGGTGTTGTAACCTCCGGTTCTTTCTGCCTCGTTCTGGTCACTCTGGCGTTCTGTTGTAGTTGAGCCGGTGATCCAGTCGTGAGCGGTGGAGGGTTGTTGACGTTGGATGATGAGTTGGTCGTAACGGTGGTCGTCGCTGTTTGTGTCTGTAGTCCGAGTTGACTCGCCTGGTACCGAGTGACTGGACCGGGTCCTGGGTTCAGCGGAATGTCTCCCGAAAGAAGCAGGTATAAGAAGATCATCGATCTTCTATCAAACCTGCCCGACGGGGGTAAACTCTTTCGTCCCGGATTCAACGTTAACACGCTGTGTATTGCTGCAGACCCCATGGCTGGATGTTTTCTCTCCGAGCCATTTAGCAGGTAAAAGTCGCAATGAGAATCTTTTTTTACTCTTTCCACTCCTGGCTGGTGGTGTTTCCATGTTGAATTAAAGTACTGGTCCGTAATCCAAAGGAGGGAGAGTAGAAAGTGTATAGTAAACCTTGATTTTCTTTGACGCCGTTGTTGGGAGCTGAGAATAATGCGACTGTCCATGTCGAAAGCCGGAAGCCCTCTGTGAAGAGGATGTTCATTCTTCATGTCCTGTATGATGAAGAGTGTGATGTTCATTCTTCATGTCCTGTATGATGAAGAGTGTGATGTTCATTCTTCATGTCCTGTATGATGAAGAGTGTGATGTTCATTCTTCACATCCTGTATGATGAAGAGGATGTTCATTCTTCATGTCCTGTATGATGAAGAGTGTGATGTTCATTCTTCACGTCCTGCATGATGAAGATTATGTTCATTCTTCATGTCCTGTATGATGAAGAGGATGTTCATTCTTCACTTCCTGTATGATGAAGAGTGTGATGTTCATTCTTCACGTCCTGTATGATGAAGAGGATGTTCATTCTTCACTTCCTGTATGATGAAGAGGATGTTCATTATTCACTTCCTGTATGATGAAGAGTGGGATGTTCATTATTCACTTCCTGTATGATGAAGAGGATGTTCATTCTTCACGTCCTGTATGATGAAGAGGATGTTCATTCTTCACATCCTGTATGATGAAGAGTGTGATGTTCATTCTTCATGTCCTGTATGATGAAGAGGATGTTCATTCTTCACGTCCTGTATGATGAAGAGGATGTTCATTCTTCACGTCCTGTATGATGAAGATGATGTTCATTCTTCACTTCCTGTATGATGAAGAGGATGTTCATTCTTCACGTCCTGTATGATGAAGAGTGTGATGTTCATTATTCACTTCCTGTATGATGAAGAGGATGTTCATTCTTCACTTCCTGTATGATGAAGAGTGTGATGTTCATTCTTCACGTCCTGTATGATGAAGAGGATGTTCATTCTTCACGTCCTGTATGATGAAGATGATGTTCATTCTTCACTTCCTGTATGATGAAGATGATGTTCATTCTTCACTTCCTGTATGATGAAGAGGATGTTCATTCTTCACTTCCTGTATGATGAAGATTGTGATGTTCATTCTTCACTTCCTGTATGATGAAGAGTGTGATGTTCATTCTTCACTTCCTGTATGATGAAGAGGATGTTCATTCTTCACTTCCTGTATGATGAAGAGTGGGATGTTCATTCTTCACTTCCTGTATGATGAAGATGATGTTCATTCTTCACTTCCTGTATGATGAAGAGGATGTTCATTCTTCACTTCCTGTATGATGAAGAGTGGGATGTTCATTCTTCACGTCCTGTATGATGAAGATGATGTTCATTCTTTACTTCCTGTATGATGAAGAGTGTGATGTTCATTCTTCACTTCCTGTATGATGAAAAGGATGTTCATTCTTCACGTCCTGTATGATGAAGAGGATGTTCATTCTTCACGTCCTGTTCGATGAAGAGTGTGATGTTCATTATTCATGTCATGTATGATGAAGATGATGTTCATTATTCACTTCCTGTATGATGAAGAGTGGGATGTTCATTCTTCACTTCCTGTATGATGAAGAGTGTGATGTTCATTCTTCACGTCCTGTATGATGAAGATGATGTTCATTCTTCACGTCCTGTATGATGAAGAGTGTGATGTTCATTCTTCACTTCCTGTATGATGAAGAGTGGGATGTTCATTCTTCACTTCCTGTATGATGAAGAGTGTGATGTTCATTCTTCACTTCCTGTATGATGAAGAGTGTGATGTTCATTATTCACGTCCTGTATGATGAAGAGTGTAATGTTCATTCTTCACGTCCTGTATGATGAAGAGGATGCTCATTCTTCACTTCCTGTATGATGAAGAGTGAGATGTTCATTCTTCACTTCCTGTATGATGAAGAGTGTGATGTTCATTCTTCACTTCCTGTATGATGAAGAGTGAGATGTTCATTCTTCACTTCCTGTATGATGAAGAGTGTGATGTTCATTCTTCACTTCCTGTATGATGAAGAGTGTGATGTTCATTCTTCACTTCCTGTATAATGAAGAGTGTGATGTTCATTCTTCACTTCCTGTATGATGAAGAGTGTGATGTTCATTCTTCACTTCCTGTATGATGAAGAGTGGGATGTTCATTCTTCACTTCCTGTATGATGAAGATGATGTTCATTCTTCACTTCCTGTATGATGAAGAGTGGGATGTTCATTCTTCACTTCCTGTATGATGAAGAGTGGGATGTTCATTATTCACTCCCTGTATGATGAAGAGGATGTTCATTCTTCACTTCCTGTATGATGAAGAGTGTGATGTTCATTCTTCACTTCCTGTATGATGAAGAGGATGTTCATTCTTCACATCCTGTATGATGAAGAGGATGTTCATTCTTCACTTCCTGTATGATGAAGAGGATGTTCATTCTTCACTTCCTGTATGATGAAGAGGATGTTCATTATTCACATCCTGTATGATGAAGAGGATGTTCATTCTTCACGTCCTGTATGATGAAGAGTGTGATGTTCATTCTTCACATCCTGTATGATGAAGAGTGTGATGTTCATTCTTCACTTCCTGTATGATGAAGAGTGGGATGTTCATTCTTCACTTCCTGTATGATGAAGAGGATGTTCATTCTTCACTTCCTGTATGATGAAGAGTGTGATGTTCATTATTCACTTCCTGTATGATGAAGAGTGTGATGTTCATTATTCACTTCCTGTATGATGAAGAGTGAGATGTTCATTATTCACTTCCTGTATGATGAAGAGTGTGATGTTCATTCTTCACTTCCTGTATGATGAAGAGTGGGATGTTCATTATCCACTTCCTGTATGATGAAGATGATGTTCATTCTACACTTCCTGTATGATGAAGATGATGTTCATTCTTCACGTCATGTATGATGAAGATGATGTTCATACTTCACTTCCTGTATGATGAAGAGGATGTTCATTCTTCACTTCCTGTATGATGAAGTGTGAGATGTTCATTATTCACTTCCTGTATGATGAAGAGTGTGATGTTCATTCTTCACTTCCTGTATGATGAAGAGTGGGATGTTCATTATCCACTTCCTGTATGATGAAGATGATGTTCATTCTACACTTCCTGTATGATGAAGATGATGTTCATTCTTCACGTCATGTATGATGAAGATGATGTTCATTCTTCACTTCCTGTATGATGAAGATGATGTTCATTCTTTACTTCCTGTATGATGAAGAGTGTGATGTTCATTCTTCACTTCCTGTATGATGAAGAGGATGTTCATTCTTCACGTCCTGTATGATGAAGAGGATGTTCATTCTTCACGTCCTGTATGATGAAGAGTGTGATGTTCATTATTCACGTCATGTATGATGAAGATGATGTTCATTATTCACTTCCTGTATGATGAAGAGTGGGATGTTCATTCTTCACTTCCTGTATGATGAAGAGTGTGATGTTCATTCTTCACGTCCTGTATGATGAAGATGATGTTCATTCTTCACGTCCTGTATGATGAAGAGTGTGATGTTCATTCTTCACTTCCTGTATGATGAAGAGTGGGATGTTCATTCTTCACTTCCTGTATGATGAAGAGTGTGATGTTCATTCTTCACTTCCTGTATGATGAAGAGTGTGATGTTCATTATTCACGTCCTGTATGATGAAGAGTGTGATGTTCATTCTTCACGTCCTGTATGATGAAGAGGATGCTCATTCTTCACTTCCTGTATGATGAAGAGTGAGATGTTCATTCTTCACTTCCTGTATGATGAAGAGTGTGATGTTCATTCTTCACTTCCTGTATGATGAAGAGTGAGATGTTCATTCTTCACTTCCTGTATGATGAAGAGTGTGATGTTCATTCTTCACTTCCTGTATGATGAAGAGTGGGATGTTCATTCTTCACTTCCTGTATGATGAAGATGATGTTCATTCTTCACTTCCTGTATGATGAAGAGTGGGATGTTCATTCTTCACTTCCTGTATGATGAAGAGTGGGATGTTCATTATTCACTCCATGTATGATGAAGAGGATGTTCATTCTTCACTTCCTGTATGATGAAGAGTGTGATGTTCATTCTTCACTTCCTGTATGATGAAGAGGATGTTCATTCTTCACATCCTGTATGATGAAGAGGATGTTCATTCTTCACTTCCTGTATGATGAAGAGGATGTTCATTCTTCACTTCCTGTATGATGAAGAGGATGTTCATTATTCACGTCCTGTATGATGAAGAGGATGTTCATTCTTCACGTCCTGTATGATGAAGAGTGTGATGTTCATTCTTCACATCCTGTATGATGAAGAGTGTGATGTTCATTCTTCACTTCCTGTATGATGAAGAGTGGGATGTTCATTCTTCACTTCCTGTATGATGAAGAGGATGTTCATTCTTCACTTCCTGTATGATGAAGAGTGTGATGTTCATTATTCACTTCCTGTATGATGAAGAGTGTGATGTTCATTATTCACTTCCTGTATGATGAAGAGTGAGATGTTCATTATTCACTTCCTGTATGATGAAGAGTGTGATGTTCATTCTTCACTTCCTGTATGATGAAGAGTGGGATGTTCATTATCCACTTCCTGTATGATGAAGATGATGTTCATTCTACACTTCCTGTATGATGAAGATGATGTTCATTCTTCACGTCATGTATGATGAAGATGATGTTCATTCTTCACTTCCTGTATGATGAAGAGGATGTTCATTCTTCACTTCCTGTATGATGAAGAGTGGGATGTTCATTCTTCACTTCCTGTATGATGAAGAGGATGTTCATTCTTCACTTCCTGTATGATGAAGAGGATGTTCATTCTTCACGTCCTGTATGATGAAGAGTGGGATGTTCATTATTCACTCCCTGTATGATGAAGAGGATGTTCATTCTTCACTTCCTGTATGATGAAGAGTGTGATGTTCATTCTTCACTTCCTGTATGATGAAGAGGATGTTCATTCTTCACATCCTGTATGATGAAGAGGATGTTCATTCTTCACTTCCTGTATGATGAAGAGGATGTTCATTCTTCACTTCCTGTATGATGAAGAGGATGTTCATTATTCACATCCTGTATGATGAAGAGGATGTTCATTCTTCACGTCCTGTATGATGAAGAGTGTGATGTTCATTCTTCACATCCTGTATGATGAAGAGTGTGATGTTCATTCTTCACTTCCTGTATGATGAAGAGTGGGATGTTCATTCTTCACTTCCTGTATGATGAAGAGGATGTTCATTCTTCACTTCCTGTATGATGAAGAGTGTGATGTTCATTATTCACTTCCTGTATGATGAAGAGTGTGATGTTCATTATTCACTTCCTGTATGATGAAGAGTGAGATGTTCATTATTCACTTCCTGTATGATGAAGAGTGTGATGTTCATTCTTCACTTCCTGTATGATGAAGAGTGGGATGTTCATTATCCACTTCCTGTATGATGAAGATGATGTTCATTCTACACTTCCTGTATGATGAAGATGATGTTCATTCTTCACGTCATGTATGATGAAGATGATGTTCATTCTTCACTTCCTGTATGATGAAGAGGATGTTCATTCTTCACTTCCTGTATGATGAAGAGTGAGATGTTCATTATTCACTTCCTGTATGATGAAGAGTGTGATGTTCATTCTTCACTTCCTGTATGATGAAGAGTGGGATGTTCATTATCCACTTCCTGTATGATGAAGATGATGTTCATTCTACACTTCCTGTATGATGAAGATGATGTTCATTCTTCACGTCATGTATGATGAAGATGATGTTCATTCTTCACTTCCTGTATGATGAAGATGATGTTCATTCTTTACTTCCTGTATGATGAAGAGGATGTTCATTCTTCACTTCCTGTATGATGAAGAGGATGTTCATTATTCACGTCCTGTATGATGAAGAGGATGTTCATTCTTCACGTCCTGTATGATGAAGAGTGTGATGTTCATTCTTCACATCCTGTATGATGAAGAGTGTGATGTTCATTCTTCACTTCCTGTATGATGAAGAGTGGGATGTTCATTCTTCACTTCCTGTATGATGAAGAGGATGTTCATTCTTCACTTCCTGTATGATGAAGAGTGTGATGTTCATTATTCACTTCCTGTATGATGAAGAGTGTGATGTTCATTATTCACTTCCTGTATGATGAAGAGTGAGATGTTCATTATTCACTTCCTGTATGATGAAGAGTGTGATGTTCATTCTTCACTTCCTGTATGATGAAGAGTGGGATGTTCATTATCCACTTCCTGTATGATGAAGATGATGTTCATTCTACATTTCCTGTATGATGAAGATGATGTTCATTCTTCACGTCATGTATGATGAAGATGATGTTCATTCTTCACTTCCTGTATGATGAAGAGGATGTTCATTCTTCACTTCCTGTATGATGAAGAGTGGGATGTTCATTCTTCACTTCCTGTATGATGAAGAGGATGTTCATTCTTCACTTCCTGTATGATGAAGAGGATGTTCATTCTTCACGTCCTGTATGATGAAGAGTGGGATGTTCATTATTCACTCCCTGTATGATGAAGAGGATGTTCATTCTTCACTTCCTGTATGATGAAGAGTGTGATGTTCATTCTTCACTTCCTGTATGATGAAGAGGATGTTCATTCTTCACATCCTGTATGATGAAGAGGATGTTCATTCTTCACTTCCTGTATGATGAAGAGGATATTCATTCTTCACTTCCTGTATGATGAAGAGTGTGATGTTCATTCTTCACATCCTGTATGATGAAGAGTGTGATGTTCATTCTTCACTTCCTGTATGATGAAGAGTGGGATGTTCATTCTTCACTTCCTGTATGATGAAGAGGATGTTCATTCTTCACTTCCTGTATGATGAAGAGTGTGATGTTCATTATTCACTTCCTGTATGATGAAGAGTGTGATGTTCATTATTCACTTCCTGTATGATGAAGAGTGAGATGTTCATTATTCACTTCCTGTATGATGAAGAGTGTGATGTTCATTCTTCACTTCCTGTATGATGAAGAGTGGGATGTTCATTATCAACTTCCTGTATGATGAAGATGATGTTCATTCTACACTTCCTGTATGATGAAGATGATGTTCATTCTTCACGTCATGTATGATGAAGATGATGTTCATTCTTCACTTCCTGTATGATGAAGAGGATGTTCATTCTTCACTTCCTGTATGATGAAGAGTGAGATGTTCATTATTCACTTCCTGTATGATGAAGAGTGTGATGTTCATTCTTCACTTCCTGTATGATGAAGAGTGGGATGTTCATTATCCACTTCCTGTATGATGAAGATGATGTTCATTCTACACTTCCTGTATGATGAAGATGATGTTCATTCTTCACGTCATGTATGATGAAGATGATGTTCATTCTTCACTTCCTGTATGATGAAGATGATGTTCATTCTTTACTTCCTGTATGATGAAGAGTGTGATGTTCCTTCTTCACTTCCTGTATGATGAAGAGGATGTTCATTCTTCACGTCCTGTATGATGAAGAGGATGTTCATTATTCACGTCCTGTATGATGAAGAGTGTGATGTTCATTATTCACGTCATGTATGATGAAGATGATGTTCATTATTCACTTCCTGTATGATGAAGAGTGGGATGTTCATTCTTCACTTCCTGTATGATGAAGAGTGTGATGTTCATTCTTCACGTCCTGTATGATGAAGATGATGTTCATTCTTCACGTCCTGTATGATGAAGAGTGTGATGTTCATTCTTCACTTCCTGTATGATGAAGAGTGGGATGTTCATTCTTCACTTCCTGTATGATGAAGAGTGTGATGTTCATTCTTCACTTCCTGTATGATGAAGAGTGTGATGTTCATTATTCACGTCCTGTATGATGAAGAGTGTGATGTTCATTCTTCACGTCCTGTATGATGAAGAGGATGCTCATTCTTCACTTCCTGTATGATGAAGAGTGAGATGTTCATTCTTCACTTCCTGTATGATGAAGAGTGTGATGTTCATTCTTCACTTCCTGTATGATGAAGAGTGTGATGTTCATTATTCACGTCCTGTATGATGAAGAGTGTGATGTTCATTCTTCACGTCCTGTATGATGAAGAGGATGCTCATTCTTCACTTCCTGTATGATGAAGAGTGAGATGTTCATTCTTCACTTCCTGTATGATGAAGAGTGTGATGTTCATTCTTCACTTCCTGTATGATGAAGAGTGAGATGTTCATTCTTCACTTCCTGTATGATGAAGAGTGTGATGTTCATTATTCACTTCCTGTATGATGAAGAGTGTGATGTTCATTCTTCACTTCCTGTATAATGAAGAGTGTGATGTTCATTCTTCACTTCCTCTATGATGAAGAGTGTGATGTTCATTCTTCACTTCCTGTATGATGAAGAGTGGGATGTTCATTCTTCACTTCCTGTATGATGAAGATGATGTTCATTCTTCACTTCCTGTATGATGAAGAGTGGGATGTTCATTCTTCACTTCCTGTATGATGAAGAGTGGGATGTTCATTATTCACTCCCTGTATGATGAAGAGGATGTTCATTCTTCACTTCCTGTATGATGAAGAGTGTGATGTTCATTCTTCACTTCCTGTATGATGAAGAGGATGTTCATTCTTCACATCCTGTATGATGAAGAGGATGTTCATTCTTCACTTCCTGTATGATGAAGAGGATGTTCATTCTTCACTTCCTGTATGATGAAGAGGATGTTCATTATTCACGTCCTGTATGATGAAGAGGATGTTCATTCTTCACGTCCTGTATGATGAAGAGTGTGATGTTCATTCTTCACATCCTGTATGATGAAGAGTGTGATGTTCATTCTTCACTTCCTGTATGATGAAGAGTGGGATGTTCATTCTTCACTTCCTGTATGATGAAGAGGATGTTCATTCTTCACTTCCTGTATGATGAAGAGTGTGATGTTCATTATTCACTTCCTGTATGATGAAGAGTGTGATGTTCATTATTCACTTCCTGTATGATGAAGAGTGAGATGTTCATTATTCACTTCCTGTATGATGAAGAGTGTGATGTTCATTCTTCACTTCCTGTATGATGAAGAGTGGGATGTTCATTATCCACTTCCTGTATGATGAAGATGATGTTCATTCTACACTTCCTGTATGATGAAGATGATGTTCATTCTTCACGTCATGTATGATGAAGATGATGTTCATTCTTCACTTCCTGTATGATGAAGAGGATGTTCATTCTTCACTTCCTGTATGATGAAGAGTGGGATGTTCATTCTTCACTTCCTGTATGATGAAGAGGATGTTCATTCTTCACTTCCTGTATGATGAAGAGGATGTTCATTCTTCACGTCCTGTATGATGAAGAGTGGGATGTTCATTATTCACTCCCTGTATGATGAAGAGGATGTTCATTCTTCACTTCCTGTATGATGAAGAGTGTGATGTTCATTCTTCACTTCCTGTATGATGAAGAGGATGTTCATTCTTCACATCCTGTATTATGAAGAGGATGTTCATTCTTCACTTCCTGTATGATGAAGAGGATGTTCATTCTTCACTTCCTGTATGATGAAGAGGATGTTCATTATTCACATCCTGTATGATGAAGAGGATGTTCATTCTTCACGTCCTGTATGATGAAGAGTGTGATGTTCATTCTTCACATCCTGTATGATGAAGAGTGTGATGTTCATTCTTCACTTCCTGTATGATGAAGAGTGGGATGTTCATTCTTCACTTCCTGTATGATGAAGAGGATGTTCATTCTTCACTTCCTGTATGATGAAGAGTGTGATGTTCATTATTCACTTCCTGTATGATGAAGAGTGTGATGTTCATTATTCACTTCCTGTATGATGAAGAGTGAGATGTTCATTATTCACTTCCTGTATGATGAAGAGTGTGATGTTCATTCTTCACTTCCTGTATGATGAAGAGTGGGATGTTCATTATCCACTTCCTGTATGATGAAGATGATGTTCATTCTACACTTCCTGTATGATGAACATGATGTTCATTCTTCACGTCATGTATGATGAAGATGATGTTCATTCTTCACGTCCTGTATGATGAAGAGGATGTTCATTCTTCACTTCCTGTATGATGAAGAGTGAGATGTTCATTATTCACTTCCTGTATGATGAAGAGTGTGATGTTCATTCTTCACTTCATGTATGATGAAGAGTGGGATGTTCATTATCCACTTCCTGTATGATGAAGATGATGTTCATTCTACACTTCCTGTATGATGAAGATGATGTTCATTCTTCACGTCATGTATGATGAAGATGATGTTCATTCTTCACTTCCTGTATGATGAAGATGATGTTCATTCTTTACTTCCTGTATGATGAAGAGTGTGATGTTCATTCTTCACTTCCTGTATGATGAAGAGGATGTTCATTCTTCACGTCCTGTATGATGAAGAGGATGTGCATTCTTCACGTCCTGTATGATGAAGAGTGTGATGTTCATTATTCACGTCATGTATGATGAAGATGATGTTCATTATTCACTTCCTGTATGATGAAGAGTGGGATGTTCATTCTTCACTTCCTGTATGATGAAGAGTGTGATGTTCATTCTTCACGTCCTGTATGATGAAGATGATGTTCATTCTTCACGTCCTGTATGATGAAGAGTGTGATGTTCATTCTTCACTTCCTGTATGATGAAGAGTGGGATGTTCATTCTTCACTTCCTGTATGATGAAGAGTGTGATGTTCATTCTTCACTTCCTGTATGATGAAGAGTGTGATGTTCATTATTCACGTCCTGTATGATGAAGAGTGTGATGTTCATTCTTCACGTCCTGTATGATGAAGAGGATGCTCATTCTTCACTTCCTGTATGATGAAGAGTGAGATGTTCATTCTTCACTTCCTGTATGATGAAGAGTGTGATGTTCATTCTTCACTTCCTGTATGATGAAGAGTGAGATGTTCATTCTTCACTTCCTGTATGATGAAGAGTGTGATGTTCATTATTCACTTCCTGTATGATGAAGAGTGTGATGTTCATTCTTCACTTCCTGTATAATGAAGAGTGTGATGTTCATTCTTCACTTCCTGTATGATGAAGAGTGTGATGTTCATTCTTCACTTCCTGTATGATGAAGAGGATGTTCATTCTTCACGTCCTGTATGATGAAGAGGATGTTCATTCTTCACGTCCTGTATGATGAAGAGTGTGATGTTCATTATTCACGTCATGTATGATGAAGATGATGTTCATTATTCACTTCCTGTATGATGAAGAGTGGGATGTTCATTCTTCACTTCCTGTATGATGAAGAGTGTGATGTTCATTCTTCACGTCCTGTATGATGAAGATGATGTTCATTCTTCACGTCCTGTATGATGAAGAGTGTGATGTTCATTCTTCACTTCCTGTATGATGAAGAGTGGGATGTTCATTCTTCACTTCCTGTATGATGAAGAGTGTGATGTTCATTCTTCACTTCCTGTATGATGAAGAGTGTGATGTTCATTATTCACGTCCTGTATGATGAAGAGTGTGATGTTCATTCTTCACGTCCTGTATGATGAAGAGGATGCTCATTCTTCACTTCCTGTATGATGAAGAGTGAGATGTTCATTCTTCACTTCCTGTATGATGAAGAGTGTGATGTTCATTCTTCACTTCCTGTATGATGAAGAGTGAGATGTTCATTCTTCACTTCCTGTATGATGAAGAGTGTGATGTTCATTATTCACTTCCTGTATGATGAAGAGTGTGATGTTCATTCTTCACTTCCTGTATAATGAAGAGTGTGATGTTCATTCTTCACTTCCTGTATGATGAAGAGTGTGATGTTCATTCTTCACTTCCTGTATGATGAAGAGTGGGATGTTCATTCTTCACTTCCTGTATGATGAAGATGATGTTCATTCTTCACTTCCTGTATGATGAAGAGTGGGATGTTCATTCTTCACTTCCTGTATGATGAAGAGTGGGATGTTCATTATTCACTCCCTGTATGATGAAGAGGATGTTCATTCTTCACTTCCTGTATGATGAAGAGTGTGATGTTCATTCTTCACTTCCTGTATGATGAAGAGGATGTTCATTCTTCACATCCTGTATGATGAAGAGGATGTTCATTCTTCACTTCCTGTATGATGAAGAGGATGTTCATTCTTCACTTCCTGTATGATGAAGAGGATGTTCATTATTCACGTCCTGTATGATGAAGAGGATGTTCATTCTTCACGTCCTGTATGATGAAGAGTGTGATGTTCATTCTTCACATCCTGTATGATGAAGAGTGTGATGTTCATTCTTCACTTCCTGTATGATGAAGAGTGGGATGTTCATTCTTCACTTCCTGTATGATGAAGAGGATGTTCATTCTTCACTTCCTGTATGATGAAGAGTGTGATGTTCATTATTCACTTCCTGTATGATGAAGAGTGTGATGTTCATTATTCACTTCCTGTATGATGAAGAGTGAGATGTTCATTATTCACTTCCTGTATGATGAAGAGTGTGATGTATGCCGTGACAATTAAAACTCTTGAATCTTGAATCTTGAATCTTGAAAATGTTCATTCTTCACTTCCTGTATGATGAAGAGTGGGATGTTCATTATCCACTTCCTGTATGATGAAGATGATGTTCATTCTACACTTCCTGTATGATGAAGATGATGTTCATTCTTCACGTCATGTATGATGAAGATGATGTTCATTCTTCACTTCCTGTATGATGAAGAGGATGTTCATTCTTCACTTCCTGTATGATGAAGAGTGTGATGTTCATTCTTCACTTCCTGTATGATGAAGAGTGGGATGTTCATTCTTCACTTCCTGTATGATGAAGATGATGTTCATTCTTCACTTCCTGTATGATGAAGAGTGGGATGTTCATTCTTCACTTCCTGTATGATGAAGAGTGGGATGTTCATTATTCACTCCCTGTATGATGAAGAGGATGTTCATTCTTCACTTCCTGTATGATGAAGAGTGTGATGTTCATTCTTCACTTCCTGTATGATGAAGAGTATGTTCATTCTTCACATCCTGTATGATGAAGAGGATGTTCATTCTTCACTTCCTGTATGATGAAGAGGATGTTCATTCTTCACTTCCTGTATGATGAAGAGGATGTTCATTATTCACGTCCTGTATGATGAAGAGGATGTTCATTCTTCACGTCCTGTATGATGAAGAGTGTGATGTTCATTCTTCACATCCTGTATGATGAAGAGTGTGATGTTCATTCTTCACTTCCTGTATGATGAAGAGTGGGATGTTCATTCTTCACTTCCTGTATGATGAAGAGGATGTTCATTCTTCACTTCCTGTATGATGAAGAGTGTGATGTTCATTATTCACTTCCTGTATGATGAAGAGTGTGATGTTCATTATTCACTTCCTGTATGATGAAGAGTGAGATGTTCATTATTCACTTCCTGTATGATGAAGAGTGTGATGTTCATTCTTCACTTCCTGTATGATGAAGAGTGGGATGTTCATTATCCACTTCCTGTATGATGAAGATGATGTTCATTCTACACTTCCTGTATGATGAAGATGATGTTCATTCTTCACGTCATGTATGATGAAGATGATGTTCATTCTTCACTTCCTGTATGATGAAGAGGATGTTCATTCTTCACTTCCTGTATGATGAAGAGTGGGATGTTCATTCTTCACTTCCTGTATGATGAAGAGGATGTTCATTCTTCACTTCCTGTATGATGAAGAGGATGTTCATTCTTCACGTCCTGTATGATGAAGACGATGTTCATTCTTCACTTCCTGTATGATGAAGAGTGGGATGTTCATTCTTCACTTCCTGTATGATGAAGATGATGTTCATTCTTCACTTCCTGTATGATGAAGAGTGTGATGTTCATTCTTCACTTCCTGTATGATGAAGAGGATGTTCATTCTTCACTTCCTGTATGATGAAGAGTGTGATGTTCATTCTTCACATCCTGTATGATGAAGAGGATGTTCATTCTTTACGTCCTGTATGATGAAGAGGATGTTCATTCTTCACTTCCTGTATGATGAAGAGGATGTTCATTCTTCAGTTCCTGTATGATGAAGAGTGTGATGTGCATTCTTCACGTCCTGTATGATGAAGAGGATGTTCATTCTTCACTTCCTGTATGATGAAGAGTGTGATGTTCATTCTTCACGTCCTGTATGATGAAGAGTGTGATGTTCATTCTTCACTTCCTGTATGATGAAGAGTGTGATGTTCATTCTTCACTTCCTGTATGATGAAGAGTGGGATGTTCATTCTTCACGTCCTGTATGATGAAGATGATGTTCATTCTTCACTTCCTGTATGATGAAGATGATGTTCATTCTTCACTTCCTGTATGATGAAGAGTGTGATGTTCATTCTTCACTTCCTGTATGATGAAGAGGATGTTCATTCTTCACTTCCTGTATGATGAAGAGTGTGATGTTCATTCTTCACATCCTGTATGATGAAGAGTGTGATGTTCATTCTTCACTTCCTGTATGATGAAGAGTATGATGTTCATTCTTCACTTCCTGTATGATGAAGAGGATGTTCATTCTTCACTTCCTGTATGATGAAGAATGTGATGTTCATTCTTCACGTCCTGTATGATGAAGAGTGTGATGTTCATTCTTCACTTCCTGTATGATGAAGATGATGTGCATTCTTCACTTCCTGGATGATGAAGAGTGTGATGTTCATTCTTCACTTCCTGTATGATGAAGATGATGTTCATTCTTCACTTCCTGTATGATGAAGAGTGGGATGTTCATTATTCACTCCCTGTATGATGAAGAGGATGTTCATTCTTCACTTCCTGTATGATGAAGAGTGTGATGTTCATTCTTCACTTCCTGTATGATGAAGAGGATGTTCATTCTTCACATCCTGTATTATGAAGAGGATGTTCATTCTTCACTTCCTGTATGATGAAGAGGATGTTCATTCTTCACTTCCTGTATGATGAAGAGGATGTTCATTATTCACATCCTGTATGATGAAGAGGATGTTCATTCTTCACGTCCTGTATGATGAAGAGTGTGATGTTCATTCTTCACATCCTGTATGATGAAGAGTGTGATGTTCATTCTTCACTTCCTGTATGATGAAGAGTGGGATGTTCATTCTTCACTTCCTGTATGATGAAGAGGATGTTCATTCTTCACTTCCTGTATGATGAAGAGTGTGATGTTCATTATTCACTTCCTGTATGATGAAGAGTGTGATGTTCATTATTCACTTCCTGTATGATGAAGAGTGAGATGTTCATTATTCACTTCCTGTATGATGAAGAGTGTGATGTTCATTCTTCACTTCCTGTATGATGAAGAGTGGGATGTTCATTATCCACTTCCTGTATGATGAAGATGATGTTCATTCTACACTTCCTGTATGATGAACATGATGTTCATTCTTCACGTCATGTATGATGAAGATGATGTTCATTCTTCACGTCCTGTATGATGAAGAGGATGTTCATTCTTCACTTCCTGTATGATGAAGAGTGAGATGTTCATTATTCACTTCCTGTATGATGAAGAGTGTGATGTTCATTCTTCACTTCATGTATGATGAAGAGTGGGATGTTCATTATCCACTTCCTGTATGATGAAGATGATGTTCATTCTACACTTCCTGTATGATGAAGATGATGTTCATTCTTCACGTCATGTATGATGAAGATGATGTTCATTCTTCACTTCCTGTATGATGAAGATGATGTTCATTCTTTACTTCCTGTATGATGAAGAGTGTGATGTTCATTCTTCACTTCCTGTATGATGAAGAGGATGTTCATTCTTCACGTCCTGTATGATGAAGAGGATGTGCATTCTTCACGTCCTGTATGATGAAGAGTGTGATGTTCATTATTCACGTCATGTATGATGAAGATGATGTTCATTATTCACTTCCTGTATGATGAAGAGTGGGATGTTCATTCTTCACTTCCTGTATGATGAAGAGTGTGATGTTCATTCTTCACGTCCTGTATGATGAAGATGATGTTCATTCTTCACGTCCTGTATGATGAAGAGTGTGATGTTCATTCTTCACTTCCTGTATGATGAAGAGTGGGATGTTCATTCTTCACTTCCTGTATGATGAAGAGTGTGATGTTCATTCTTCACTTCCTGTATGATGAAGAGTGTGATGTTCATTATTCACGTCCTGTATGATGAAGAGTGTGATGTTCATTCTTCACGTCCTGTATGATGAAGAGGATGCTCATTCTTCACTTCCTGTATGATGAAGAGTGAGATGTTCATTCTTCACTTCCTGTATGATGAAGAGTGTGATGTTCATTCTTCACTTCCTGTATGATGAAGAGTGAGATGTTCATTCTTCACTTCCTGTATGATGAAGAGTGTGATGTTCATTATTCACTTCCTGTATGATGAAGAGTGTGATGTTCATTCTTCACTTCCTGTATAATGAAGAGTGTGATGTTCATTCTTCACTTCCTGTATGATGAAGAGTGTGATGTTCATTCTTCACTTCCTGTATGATGAAGAGGATGTTCATTCTTCACGTCCTGTATGATGAAGAGGATGTTCATTCTTCACGTCCTGTATGATGAAGAGTGTGATGTTCATTATTCACGTCATGTATGATGAAGATGATGTTCATTATTCACTTCCTGTATGATGAAGAGTGGGATGTTCATTCTTCACTTCCTGTATGATGAAGAGTGTGATGTTCATTCTTCACGTCCTGTATGATGAAGATGATGTTCATTCTTCACGTCCTGTATGATGAAGAGTGTGATGTTCATTCTTCACTTCCTGTATGATGAAGAGTGGGATGTTCATTCTTCACTTCCTGTATGATGAAGAGTGTGATGTTCATTCTTCACTTCCTGTATGATGAAGAGTGTGATGTTCATTATTCACGTCCTGTATGATGAAGAGTGTGATGTTCATTCTTCACGTCCTGTATGATGAAGAGGATGCTCATTCTTCACTTCCTGTATGATGAAGAGTGAGATGTTCATTCTTCACTTCCTGTATGATGAAGAGTGTGATGTTCATTCTTCACTTCCTGTATGATGAAGAGTGAGATGTTCATTCTTCACTTCCTGTATGATGAAGAGTGTGATGTTCATTATTCACTTCCTGTATGATGAAGAGTGTGATGTTCATTCTTCACTTCCTGTATAATGAAGAGTGTGATGTTCATTCTTCACTTCCTGTATGATGAAGAGTGTGATGTTCATTCTTCACTTCCTGTATGATGAAGAGTGGGATGTTCATTCTTCACTTCCTGTATGATGAAGATGATGTTCATTCTTCACTTCCTGTATGATGAAGAGTGGGATGTTCATTCTTCACTTCCTGTATGATGAAGAGTGGGATGTTCATTATTCACTCCCTGTATGATGAAGAGGATGTTCATTCTTCACTTCCTGTATGATGAAGAGTGTGATGTTCATTCTTCACTTCCTGTATGATGAAGAGGATGTTCATTCTTCACATCCTGTATGATGAAGAGGATGTTCATTCTTCACTTCCTGTATGATGAAGAGGATGTTCATTCTTCACTTCCTGTATGATGAAGAGGATGTTCATTATTCACGTCCTGTATGATGAAGAGGATGTTCATTCTTCACGTCCTGTATGATGAAGAGTGTGATGTTCATTCTTCACATCCTGTATGATGAAGAGTGTGATGTTCATTCTTCACTTCCTGTATGATGAAGAGTGGGATGTTCATTCTTCACTTCCTGTATGATGAAGAGGATGTTCATTCTTCACTTCCTGTATGATGAAGAGTGTGATGTTCATTATTCACTTCCTGTATGATGAAGAGTGTGATGTTCATTATTCACTTCCTGTATGATGAAGAGTGAGATGTTCATTATTCACTTCCTGTATGATGAAGAGTGTGATGTTCATTCTTCACTTCCTGTATGATGAAGAGTGGGATGTTCATTATCCACTTCCTGTATGATGAAGATGATGTTCATTCTACACTTCCTGTATGATGAAGATGATGTTCATTCTTCACGTCATGTATGATGAAGATGATGTTCATTCTTCACTTCCTGTATGATGAAGAGGATGTTCATTCTTCACTTCCTGTATGATGAAGAGTGTGATGTTCATTCTTCACTTCCTGTATGATGAAGAGTGGGATGTTCATTCTTCACTTCCTGTATGATGAAGATGATGTTCATTCTTCACTTCCTGTATGATGAAGAGTGGGATGTTCATTCTTCACTTCCTGTATGATGAAGAGTGGGATGTTCATTATTCACTCCCTGTATGATGAAGAGGATGTTCATTCTTCACTTCCTGTATGATGAAGAGTGTGATGTTCATTCTTCACTTCCTGTATGATGAAGAGTATGTTCATTCTTCACATCCTGTATGATGAAGAGGATGTTCATTCTTCACTTCCTGTATGATGAAGAGGATGTTCATTCTTCACTTCCTGTATGATGAAGAGGATGTTCATTATTCACGTCCTGTATGATGAAGAGGATGTTCATTCTTCACGTCCTGTATGATGAAGAGTGTGATGTTCATTCTTCACATCCTGTATGATGAAGAGTGTGATGTTCATTCTTCACTTCCTGTATGATGAAGAGTGGGATGTTCATTCTTCACTTCCTGTATGATGAAGAGGATGTTCATTCTTCACTTCCTGTATGATGAAGAGTGTGATGTTCATTATTCACTTCCTGTATGATGAAGAGTGTGATGTTCATTATTCACTTCCTGTATGATGAAGAGTGAGATGTTCATTATTCACTTCCTGTATGATGAAGAGTGTGATGTTCATTCTTCACTTCCTGTATGATGAAGAGTGGGATGTTCATTATCCACTTCCTGTATGATGAAGATGATGTTCATTCTACACTTCCTGTATGATGAAGATGATGTTCATTCTTCACGTCATGTATGATGAAGATGATGTTCATTCTTCACTTCCTGTATGATGAAGAGGATGTTCATTCTTCACTTCCTGTATGATGAAGAGTGGGATGTTCATTCTTCACTTCCTGTATGATGAAGAGGATGTTCATTCTTCACTTCCTGTATGATGAAGAGGATGTTCATTCTTCACGTCCTGTATGATGAAGACGATGTTCATTCTTCACTTCCTGTATGATGAAGAGTGGGATGTTCATTCTTCACTTCCTGTATGATGAAGATGATGTTCATTCTTCACTTCCTGTATGATGAAGAGTGTGATGTTCATTCTTCACTTCCTGTATGATGAAGAGGATGTTCATTCTTCACTTCCTGTATGATGAAGAGTGTGATGTTCATTCTTCACATCCTGTATGATGAAGAGGATGTTCATTCTTTACGTCCTGTATGATGAAGAGGATGTTCATTCTTCACTTCCTGTATGATGAAGAGGATGTTCATTCTTCAGTTCCTGTATGATGAAGAGTGTGATGTGCATTCTTCACGTCCTGTATGATGAAGAGGATGTTCATTCTTCACTTCCTGTATGATGAAGAGTGTGATGTTCATTCTTCACGTCCTGTATGATGAAGAGTGTGATGTTCATTCTTCACTTCCTGTATGATGAAGAGTGTGATGTTCATTCTTCACTTCCTGTATGATGAAGAGTGGGATGTTCATTCTTCACGTCCTGTATGATGAAGATGATGTTCATTCTTCACTTCCTGTATGATGAAGATGATGTTCATTCTTCACTTCCTGTATGATGAAGAGTGTGATGTTCATTCTTCACTTCCTGTATGATGAAGAGGATGTTCATTCTTCACTTCCTGTATGATGAAGAGTGTGATGTTCATTCTTCACATCCTGTATGATGAAGAGTGTGATGTTCATTCTTCACTTCCTGTATGATGAAGAGTATGATGTTCATTCTTCACTTCCTGTATGATGAAGAGGATGTTCATTCTTCACTTCCTGTATGATGAAGAATGTGATGTTCATTCTTCACGTCCTGTATGATGAAGAGTGTGATGTTCATTCTTCACTTCCTGTATGATGAAGATGATGTGCATTCTTCACTTCCTGGATGATGAAGAGTGTGATGTTCATTCTTCACTTCCTGTATGATGAAGATGATGTTCATTCTTCACTTCCTGGATGATGAAGAGTGTGATGTTCATTCTTCACTTCCTGTATGATGAAGATGATGTTCATTCTTCACTTCCTGTATGATGAAGATGATGTTCATTCTTCACTTCCTGTATGATGAAGAGGATGTTCATTCTTCACTTCCTGTATGATGAAGAGTGGGATGTTCATTCTTCACGTCCTGTATGATGAAGATGATGTTCATTCTTCACTTCCTGTATGATGAAGATGATGTTCATTCTTCACTTCCTGTATGAGGAAGAGTGTGATGTTCATTATTCACTTCCTGTATGATGAAGAGGATGTTCATTCTTCACTTCCTGTATGATGAAGAGTGGGATGTTCATTCTTCACTTCCTGTATGATGAAGATGATGTTCATTCTTTACTTCCTGTATGATGAAGAGTGTGATGTTCATTCTTCACGTCCTGTATGATGAAGAGTGTGATGTTCATTCTTCACGTCCTGTATGATGAAGAGGATGTTCATTCTTCACTTCCTGTATGATGAAGAGTGTGATGTCCATTCTTCACTTCCTGTATGATGAAGAGTGTGATGTTCATTCTTCACTTCATGTATGATGAAGATGATGTTCATTCTTCACGTCCTGTATGATGAAGAGGATGTTCATTCTTCACGTCCTGTATGATGAAGAGTGTGATGTTCATTCTTCACGTCCTGTATGATGAAGAGGGTGTTCATTCTTCACTTCCTGTATGATGAAGAGTGTGATGTTCATTCTTCACGTCCTGTATGATGAAGATGATGTTCATTCTTCACTTCCTGTATGATGAAGAGTGTGATGTTCATTCTTCACGTCCTGTATGATGAAGAGGATGTTCATTCTTCACGTCCTGTATGATGAAGAGTGTGATGTTCATTCTTCACGTCCTGTATGATGAAGAGTGTGATGTTCATTCTTCACTTCCTGTATGATGAAGAGTGTGATGTTCATTCTTCACTTCCTGTATGATGAAGAGTGTGATGTTCATTCTTCACGTCCTGTATGATGAAGAGTGTGATGTTCATTCTTCACTTCCTGTATGATGAAGAGTGTGATGTTCATTCTTCACGTCCTGTATGATGAAGAGTGTGATGTTCATTCTTCACGTCCTGTATGATGAAGAGTGTGATGTTCATTCTTCACGTCTTTTATGATGAAGAGTGTGATGTTCATTCTTCACTTCCTGTATGATGAAGAGTGGGATGTTGTCGAGCGACATTATACTATTGTACTTATTTTATGCCTATTCTTAAATTTGCACCTCTACATTACACTACTTTTAATGTCTTTTATACCTATTCTTATGTCTGAAGTTTATGCAATATTTTATTTTGTCAATTTGTTTGCTGATTTTATGCCCATGTTCATTTTTTTTTCTTTTGAATTTTTTTTATACTAATTGCTGTGGTGCACTCTGGACTGAGAGTACTATGTAGATAGCTATATATTTTTTTTATTGTTATATTGTAGAAATGTGTGCATTGAAATGTCTGTAAAGTCTCGACTACATTGAAAATGAGGGTGACCTCAATTGTAATTTCGAGAATAAATAAAGGTTGATGATGATGATGTTCATTCTTCACGTCCTGTATGATGAAGGGTGGGATGTTCATCCAATAATCCATTGCAGATGACTGACTACTAAAACTGTAATCAGTGATGCAATCCAGTTGAGTACTCAAACTCAGCAATGTAATCTGATTATCTTCATTTAGGTAAATGTACTTCAGAAATTTGATATTATCTAAAACCAAAAATAGACCTGATTTAGTACACCCATAAGAGCAAACTGGGCATAACCAGTATACGTCTGAGTCACATGGGCTTCAGAATGTTGGCTAATGTTGTTTCACAGACCTTGTTTTGCACGTGGTCTCTGCAGCCCACAACCTCCTGTGTAGTCCTATACAGAATGCAGAGATGGTTTTATATGCAAGTCACACCAGGAAGAATGGCTCCTGACGTGTGTACGGATGCATAAACATCCCATGGAGAAGTGTTCATGGGTTGTCACAATTCAATTCAGCACAGCACAGCACAGGGATCTATCTGCACAGGTGTCAGCGATGTAGAAGAGTTCAGTCACACTCCTCCAGACTCCCCGCAATGTTTTGCTTCCCTTTATTTATACAAGGACGCTTTCTGAGCACGCATCCTCCTTTTCAGCAATGTCCTTCCATACACAATGACACTCGGGCGTGTGCGACCCTGCTATTACTGTAAGGAGCTGAACCGGAGCAGTTTGTGCTCAAGTGCTTGGCTCAGGGGCACCGCAGTAGTTACTGAGGGACGGGAGAGTGTTATTCATCCACTTCCCCTTCCCATGTCTCCATGCTGGTGCAGATAATCAAAGTACCAATCATCTGGTCTGTTTCTCTGTCTCTGAACTTTAGGCTACATTATGTTTCTATATCTCTAACCTTTAGGCTACATTATGTTTCTATATCTATAACCTTTAGGCTACATTATGTTTCTATATCTATAACATTTAGGCTACATTATGTTTCTATATCTCTAACCTTTAGGCTACATTATGTTTCTATATCTCTAACCTTAAGGCTACATTATGTTTCTATATCTCTAACCTTTAGGCTACATTATGTTTCTATATGTATAACCATTAGTGTTGTGAAGGGCCAGATTAAACTGAATATATATATGTATCGTTTGATATACCTTGTATATTATTTATATATATACACGGAATATCCCTTTACCTGCGTACAATATACACGGAATATCCCTTTACCTGCGTACAGACCAGAGTAATATTCGCTCTCCTATTGGACAGCGGCCCCCGGGCGCCAACGACCAAGCCCCCAACGGCAAGTTCAAAGGCAACTCCGGGCATGTCAGTACATGCCCAGAGTCTGCGTAGTATTACGAGACAAGAACTGAGGTTGGGACTAGATATTCACTTAGGTATAAATACGGCGCAGGTGTAAACAGCAGCAATTCGTTCATTACTAGTAATACCTTCACCACGAGTCAACGTGCAGTGAAGTGAGCAACCTTGCATCTAAATAGAGCATTGAGAACCGCGTGCGAATAGAATGTTAAAGTGTCAGAGTTTAACGCAGTAACGTTGAGTTCGACTTAATCTAATGTGAAGTAATAGTCTATCATTTATTGTATATCGTGCGGCCACAGTTCTTCCGTATGTAGCATTACCCATCGGTTCGTCGTGTCTTTAGCTAGTGCACTTATCCAGGCTGTGCGGCCTAAATACGTGCCCACACCCGAGGAGTCCTAGGCGAGAACCGTTGGACATGTACACAGGAGAATTGGCACTGGCGATTGCAGAACCATTTCTGGTTGGATTATATTGCTTTGGGACCGTGACCACCGGAGAAGAGCACCGTTAATTCCACTGTCGTTTGGGATTTAACCTCGTGAGGATTACCATTCGGGCCCGCCTCATGGAAGAGGCTGGCTGGTTGTCGTCAATGCTGTCGAGCATATTGGATTACAACTATTGCTTTTGTCTGCTGATCAAGGGAGTACAAGCACCGGCTCCTGTACTTGGAGCATCTTTATTCCTCGTTGACTCAGACTGGGTACCCGAACATTCCTCTACCCCTCCCGGCTTTACACCCCGGAGGGAACCCAGTGTCTCCAGTTGGTACCGGTGTCGCCCTATATAATTGCTATACAACAGGTGGCGTCAGCTTAGACCAGGGGTGGGCAATTATTTTTCCCGGGGGGCCGAATGAGCAACTGAAAATATGTTGGGGGGCCGGGCCAAAATTCCAAACTCAATTATGCATAATATACATTTTATTTCTATATAAAAAGCAGTAAATGGCATTGTTTTGACCCCTGGTAAGAGTGTATGTTATTATTTGGCAATTAAAAGGTGAGGTTAGCTTTCAAAAATATCATTTATTCAAATAGAATTTATTTCCAAAATGATAAACAAAATGTGAAACATTAATAACAAAGGGCATTTTGAGTTTCATATACTATTGAAACAAGGATTTTCTTAGCTTTCTAAAGACATCACATCATCTTATAGCAAAAATAAACAAGACATGTCACTGAACTGTGTAAAGAAAAGTGTCCCAGTTTTGTAGCCTTTTTTACTTTACATGCCTATATTAAACATTTAAGAAAAAACAATATCAAGTGTCCCATTTCACTTGTTATATTTCCACATTTTAGTGTTCTTCGGTTCTTTTTTGTTTCATTCAGTGTGAGAAATCTAGTCTCTGTTGAGCTTTAACAAGTCCATCAAAGTCAGGTTGCATGTCTGAGGTGGAGATGCGAAGCACAGCTGCCAGATGTTCATCAGTGAGAGAGGATCTGTACCTGGACTTGGTAAACGAGAATGAGAATGTCTGTTCACATATGTAGGTGGATCCAAAGAGAACCAACATCTTCTGAGCATGTCTCCTAAGCGTATGTTGTGCGTGTGAACGTTGACATGAAAAGAAAAAAGTAAATTTTTTTTTTTTTTTTTTTTTATTATCATGTAATCTTTCGCGGGCCGGTCAGAATCATCCCGCGGGCCGTACAATGCCCAGGTCTGGCTTAGACCCATCATAGTATTCCTACTATTCTCATTGACTTATGCTCTTGACTGACTTTACGTATATTCTTCGCCATACAAGCGCGACCCTAATTCTCAATCTGTAACCTAACGTTGCCTAATAATAATAAATAACCCTCCAATAGAATTTCTGTGTCAATGCCATGTTCTTGTGTGGGTGTTCACCATCAATATTTGATGTACTGTTTGGCCAGTAATTAAAGTACATAACTAGTAGTGGTTTAATATATCACAATCTTTAATACAGTCAGGGTTTTGTAACCCCTCAGTTACAATTGGTCCTTCCAGCCGGAGGGTATCAGTGTAATATTTAATATAATATTAATATTAACCATGGCCAGCGGTGAACACTCCCCAAGCGGCTCTCCCAAGCTAGAACGCCCGCAGCGCAAACGTCAGCCACCTCCCTATCTGGAGGAATTCGCTGTCGTTCTACCACCTAGCTTATCTAAACAGACGTTAAATACGGATAAAGCGGATAGTCAAAGCATGTCAAATCCTATCGACTTGGCGACCCTGCCAGTAGAGACCCCAGTGGGTTCTAACGAAACTGACTCAGCTCACGGGGGGGACCAGGTGGGACATGACATGACTATACCTCCAGACAGCGTCACCGGGATAGTCCCCGGAGCGCTCCAGGATAAAGAAAGCGCTCCAGGGACAGAACCCGACACACAACCAAGAGAAGAGAAGCGCGCCCAGGAGATGGACCTCGGGGCGCGCCAGGAGAACAGATCTCCAACGAGCTCTGTCAGAAGCCGATCACCTCCGTCAGTGTCATCCCCCAGCGAGGCGGACCAGATACTGGCGCAAGCCTAGATCGCCACCCTGACAGCCTCCACCGAACGCGATCGACTTCAAGCAAAGACGCTTAGTGAGCGCGAACACTCTGCCGTGGAACGAGAGCGCCTCCGGGCGCAACAATTAAGTGAGCGCGAACACTCTGCCATGGAACGAGAGTGCCTTCAGGCTCAACAGACGAGCGTGCGTGAACAACGAGAGCGCCTCCAGGCGCAACAATTAAGCGAGCGCGAACACTCTGCGGCGGAACGAGAGCGCCTTCACGCACAACTCCAAGCGCAAGCCCTTAGTGAACGCGAACACTCTGCAACCGAACGAGAGCGCTTCCAGGCGCAACAAAGGAGTGAAGACGACCGCATAAGACTGGAGGAGAGACACCTTCAGACGGAAGAGAACATTGAAAGAGACCGCGCCAATGCACAGCGCGAAGCCGCCCATGCCCAGCGCGAAGCAGAGCGCGACCGGCTGCAGGCGCAGATGATAGAACAATTGATTGCCAGGGCGACACCCCCTCTCTCCGCACGGAGCTCCCGGAGATCATCACGACAAGGGTCTAGGGCACCTTCCCCTACCCGACAAAGCGACCCGGGACCCAGCCAACAGGAGGATCCTGTCTACGTCTCCGACCCCCCTCACCGACCGGTCCATACGAGACCCAGCCACCGGGAAGAACCGGCCTACGTCGCCGAGAGACTGACTAGAAGACTCCAGGACCTAGAAGAGGAAGAGGAAGAGGAGGAATGTCAAGCCCACCAGCAGCAACGTACTCTGGACCAGGAGGCCCAGTACAGCCCCGACTTCAGCCCCGAGTCACTGCACTACAAACCCCCGACTCAACTCACGGGTGAGTTGAGTCAAGACTATGGCGCGACCCCGGTCAGTCGCCTTTGGTTTAGCTCCGCGACGATTGTGCAAATTTTTTGCTATTATGTTTGTCTTTTCTACTTTTTTTATTAAAACATCACTGGCGGGTATGTCATACGACCGCCAGACACTTATGGACCTAAACTCCGGACTCAAAGAGGAGTTGGGAGACACTTTATGCCCAGAATGGCTAACAGAAATCAAGCGGGAGATCGGCAACAAAGGAAACGGCAGAAAGAAGCATAGAGGAAGACGAGGCGGTATCAGACTCAGATTAAAAAGATCTGCTTACCGTCCAGCAATTCCATCCATCTTTCTGGCGAATGCACGTTCGTTGGAGGGAAGGATGGACGACTTGAGAGCAAGGGTCCGATTCCAACGGGAGATGAGAGACGTTAACGCCATGTGTTTCACGGAGACATGGCTCAAGCCAGCGACGCCGGACAGCAGCGTCTCTCCATCAGACAATTTCACCGTCCTGAGAGCAGATCGCACGGCAGCCTCTGGGAAGAGCATCGGAGGTGGGGTCTGCATCCTCACGAACAATCTCTGGGTTAATCCCAAGGAAGTACATGTCCTCTCAAGTTCATGCTCCCCAGATATGGAACATCTCCAAATCCTGTGCCGCCCGTACCACCTACCCCGTGAGTTTACCGCGGTCATTTTATCCGTCGTGTATATTCACCCACAGGCAAATACTGGCAAAGCGCTGGTGGAATTACACGACCACATCAACAAACAACAAATCAAGCACCCGGAAGCCGCGACGATAGTGACTGGTGACTTCAACCAGGCAAATCTGAAAAAAGTGATGCCGACCTTTTTTCAGCACATCGCCTGCTCCACAAGAGGGGGAAACACACTCGACCACTGTTACACCCCGTTCAAAGCTGGCTACAAGGCTGTAGCGGCTCCGCCACTGATGGGCTCTGCAAGCGCGAGCGATCACAACTCCATTTTTTTAATCCCAGCATACAAACAAAGATCGCGTGACGTCGTCGTGTCACGTGAGACAAAAAAGTGGTCTGACGAATCAGAGGCCGCGCTCTGTGATGCGTTCGAGGATACAGACTGGGACATGTTTAAAGGAAGCGCCAGTGACGTCAGCGAGTACGCTGATACCGTTGTGAGTTACATAGCAACTGTGGCAGACGGTATTGTCCTCACAAAGAAGGCGCGGGTTTTCCCAAACCAGAAACCTTGGGTGGACAGCACTATAAGAACAGCCCTGAACTCACGCACCACGGCTTATAACCTGGGCAGAGAGTCAGGAAATATGGAAGAGTACAAGGCTTCAGTCTACACTCTGCGCAAGGCTGTTAAACTTGCTAAGAGGACATATGCTGAGAAACTGGAGACACAAATGGCACAAAACGACACAAGAGGCTTGTGGAGGGGACTGAAGACAATAACTGACTACAAAGTCAGCGCCCCCGAAATGGGGAGCGACGACGCCTCTCTCGCGGACAAACTCAACTCCTTCTACGCTCGGTTCGGTGTAGACAGTGTCGCCGCTAGCCCTCTGGCTAGTGACGTCACTGGCGCACCGGCTGTTGTGGAGGGGGGGGGGGCAACCGCGGGGGGGCGGGGGCGCTCTCTCGTTGTCGGAACACAGTGTGAGAAGAGCATTTATGCAGGTGAACACCAGGAAGGCTGCGGGTCCAGATGGTATAACAGGACGCATACTTAAGTCCTGTGCAAACCAGCTTGCCCCGGTGTTCACCGTCATATATAATCAATCCCTGGCGGAGTCAGTAGTCCCTGCCTGCTTCAAGATGTGTACCATCATCCCTGTACCGAAGAAACCCTCCCAAACATGCCCAAATGACTACAGACCGGTGGCACTCACCTCTGTGGTCATGAAATGTTTCGAGAGGCTGGTCAAGGACCACATTTGTGCCTCTCTCCCCAGTGATATGGACCCTATGCAATTTGCATACAGGACAAACAGGTCCACTGACGACGCGGTCTCCCAGGTACTGCACAGCACTCTCTCCCACCTTGACCGTCAGAAGGGGGGCTATGTGAGACTGTTGTTCATTGACTACAGCTCAGCGTTCAACACCATAGTCCCCACCAGACTGGTGGACAAGCTGATCGAGCTAGGTCTGAGCTCCGCCCTGAGCGCCTGGGTACTGGACTTTCTGAGTTAAAGACCCCAGGCGGTCAGGGTGGGGGGTCAGACCTCCAACACCATCACCCTGAGCATCGGGTCCCCCCAGGGCTGTGTTCTAAGCCCCCTGCTGTACTCACTGTACACACACGATTGTGTGGCCAAGTTCAGCTCCAACTCCATAGTGAAGTTCGCCGACGACACGGTGGTGGTGGGGCTGATCTCGGACAACGACGAGAAGGCCTACCGAGAGGAGGTTGAGGTACTGGAACGTTGGTGCCAGGACAACAGCCTGCTCCTGAACATTGGTAAAACCAAGGAGCTGATCGTGGATTATAGGAGAGGACAGCAGGAGACACACACACCACTGATGATTAACGGGGCTACCGTGGACAGGGTGAGCAGCTTCAAGTACCTGGGGGTCCACATCTCAGAGGATCTGACATGGTCAACACACATAGACACAGTAGTAAAGAAAGCGAAGCAGCGCCTCTACCACCTGAGACAGTTAAGGAAGTTCAGAGTATCGGGGAAGATACTCCAGTCCTTCTACTCAGGAGCTGTAGAGAGCATCTTGACCGGAAACATCACTGCCTGGTATGGGAACAGCACGGCACAGGACAAGAAGGCCCTACGAAGAGTGGTACGCTCAGCCGAGCGTACCACGGGTATTGCGCTACCTCCCCTGCAGGCTCTATACAACAAGAGGTGCAAATCCAGAGCCTGCAGGATAATGAAAGACCCCCACCACCCCAATAACAGCCTGTTCCAGCTGCTGAGGTCAGGCAGACGCCTGCGTACCCCAGCTACTAGGACGGAGAGGCTAAGCTTCTTCCCCCAGGCCATCAGAGCCTTGAACAATGAACATTGAGAGACACAGAAACTGAACTATCCACACACAAGCACACACAAGCACATACACGACACGCACGCTGAGCACGCTCACACACTAGCAGCCACTTTAACACTCATGCCGCACATACGCACACTTATGGCCAGAGGAAAGGCCACTTTAAATTAGTATAACATCAGGAACAGTGTATTGCACTACTAAAGCTACCTAGCATGTCCTATATGCTCTGTAAATACTATGTACAGATACCGAGATGGCACACCATGTACCTGTTTATTGCACTGTTTTTTTTTTTACTGAATTCTATTAATATGTTGTACCACTGTATTTTATTGGATTCTATTATATGTTGTACCACTGTATTGCACATCGTCGCGGGCAAGACCAGCCGCATTTCATTGTATACCTGTATGCCGTGACAATTAAAACTCTTGACTTGACTTGACTTGACTTGACGTACAGTCAGCACCGAGGAACAGCACCTGGGTACCCGGCCTCTGGTACCCACCAAGTACCAACCCACGACAACACGTACGGGGAGACTCGCCCAGGAGGCCTCTTCCCCTACGCTCACCAATGTGCCAGCCATCCATGGCATCGTACCTTGGCACACCGACGTTCCCAGACTTTACGCGCGAGGACAGAGCACAGTACACGGAATTACGCATGTGCTTGGAGACTATGATGTCCGACGTCCCAGACGAGTCGTACAAATATGCCATCCTCCTCAAGCATCTCAAGGTGCCCAGAGCGCATAACATAGCGCTGGCATATTCCAACTCAAGTACCCCATACTCCGCGGCTCTAGTGGCCCTCGACCAGCGTTATGGACGCATATGGGACTACGTGATACAAGAAATAAGAGATATCGACCGCCTCCCCCCAGCCAAAGACAATAGAGCATTGGATGACCTCTCTATCAAGGTACAATCCCTAGTAGGGATGCTGGGGTCCCAAAAGGAGAAAGGGAGATATGAACTATATGCAAACTCTAATGTGGAGCGAATACTGGAGAAGCTCCCTCCAGCCCACCAAGAGCGCTTTCGGCGGCAGAGAGACCACCGTGATCCCGACGGTCCCGAGCCATCCCTCCTAGACCTGGCCGCCTTCTTCGCAAGGGAAGTCAGCAGCCTACGACTGGACACGTTCGTGTGGAGTGGATCTAGCCCAAGAGATGGACCTCGGAGATCTAACGATAACCGCCGGTCAGTGACCGTTATGCACCAGGCCGAGTCAGTGCCGCAGTACAAGAACCACAGCACCCCCCCGACGAAGGGGAAGTGGAAGATTGTATGCCAGTACTGTGAAAAGGAACATTGGCTGTCTCAATGTGACACTTTCAAGAAGATGACCGCTGACGAGTGCTCTTGAAGGTGGTCCGAGTGATATTAAGCTACGAGGACAAGGTCATGGACACTTACGCCGTCCTAGACGATGGGTCAGAAAAGACTCTCCTCCTCGCATCCGCCGCAGCCCGGCTGGGTCTGCGGGGGAGCGAAGAAACAATGACAATCCGTACCATTAGAAGAGACCTGAGGACCATAAAGGGTGAAAATGTCTCCTTCACGATAGCAGCGGTCGGGCAGCCCGAGAAGCAGTATAGAATTACTAACGCCTTCACCAGCCAAGACATAGGCCTGTCACAGTACACCTACCCCATCCCAAAGCTGATGGAAAAATACGTGCACCTACATCAACTACCTATACCGCTCATCGACGGCGCCACCCCGACCCTGCTCATAGGATCCGACCACGCACACCTCATCGTCCCAACGGACCGGGTCCACATCGGGCCCAGAGGCTGTCCAGCAGCGGTCGAGACCCGCCTAGGTTGGACACTACAAGGCCCCCTCTCCGGGTCTTCCAACCGACCAACAGCCACTCGCTGCCTCCACTCAAGGATAAATGATGAAGACACCACCCTCTTACAGCACGTCGAGAGGCTATGGACATTAGACGCGATGCCCTTTAAGAATGAAAAGAAACTTGTTCGCTCAAAGGAAGACACTTATGCCATAACCCTCCTCGAGCAGAGGACAAAGAGAGTCGAGGTCAAGGGAGTGATGAGATACGCAACTCCACTCTTGAGGCGAGAGGGTATGCCCACCCTCCACGCCTCAAAAGAAGCGACAGAGCGATATCTACTGAACACCGAGCGGCGTCTAGCCAAAGACCCCACTCAAGCCACTGTGTACCGCGCTGAGATTGACAAGCTGATCACAGCGGGACACATAAAGAAAATTGACATTCAAGAGGCCGACCAGACGATCGAATCATGGTACGTGCCCCACCACAAGGTCCACCACAACGGCAAGGATCGCATTGTATTCAACTGCAGCTACCAGATCGGACTACAGAATCTGAATAAAGAACTCTTGCCCGGCCCAACACTCGGCCCCTCTCTACTCGGCGTGCTACTACGTTTCCGCCAAGACAAGGTGGCCATCAGCGGCGACATCAAACGGATGTTCCTGCAGGTGCGACTAGTGGAAGAGGACAAGCCCTTGCTGCGGTTCCTATGGAGAGAGAGGATCGGTGATGAGCAACCATCCATCTACCAATGGGAGGTCCTCCCCTTCGGAACCACATGCAGCCCATGCTGTGCTACGTTCGCACTGCAAAAACATGTGACAGAAGACCCTGAAGCTGACCAGGAGGTCAGACAAAGTGTAGAGAGGAGTTTCTACGTGGACAACTGTCTGCAAAGCGTCTCAACGCCAGAAGAAGCCGAAGCCCTCCTACTCAAGCTCCGCGCCTCACTGATCAAAGGCGGCTTTGATCTCCGGCAGTGGGCGAGCAGTGACCCTCAAGTACTTCGCAGCCTCTCCCCAGAGACAAAGGCAGCAAGCAGCGAGACCTGGATGGCGACCATCCCAGGTGAAGCCCAAGAAATGACATTAGGCCTAGTCTGGCGCTTCAAAACAGACTCGCTCCATTACAGATACACACCCCTGACCACGGAGCAGGGAAGGTCGACCCCTCTACCGACCACCAGACGGAGCGTATACAGAACACTCGCAAGGCAATACGACCCGCTGGGGTGTATCCTACCTTACACCACCCGGGCGAAAATGATTGTACGAGAGCTGTGGGACAAGGAACAGGGCTGGGACGACCCCATACCCGACCACCTCGCTTCCACCTGGAGAGAGTGGGAGAGAGAACTCAACTCGCTCCAAAATGTGAACATACGCCGAAGCTACTTCCCACCCACAGTGCGGCTGGAGACGTGCCAGATGGACCTGCACGTCTTCAGCGACGCCTCAGAAGTGGCCTACGGCTCGGTGGCTTACTTGCGGGCCCGAGAGGAGGGAGGAGAAATACACACAGCCTTCATCCTGGCTCGCTCAAGGATAGCCCCCCGCAAGCAACAATCGATCCCGCGTCTAGAGCTCTGCGCAGCTCTGGTAGGCGCGCAACTCGCCACGTTAATCCAACGTGAACTCACCATCCCGGTGCAAAGAACAATCTTGTGGTCAGACTCCATGACCGTACTCACATGGATCCAATCCGATTCGTGTAGATACAAGGTCTTCGTGGGAGTCAGAATCACAGAGATCCAAGACTTGACAGGATCAGCGTGCTGGAGGTACGTGGACACGAAACAGAACCCAGCAGATGTCATCACACGGGGGATGTCCCTAGATGACCTCACACGTCACAATATCTACAGTGATGGTCCTGAGTTCCTCAAGCTCCCGGAAGAAGAGTGGCCTAACCCCACCCCTCGGGAGGCTAGTCAAGAGGAGGCAGAGATCAAGAAATCTATGTTCTGTGGGTTGACGCACACACCAGCCCCCACTGACCCTAACATAGACGACTGCCCCACCTTTGAGAGTGCGCAGTTAAAGACATTCCTGTGGCACCACCCTGAGGTTCCCCCCACTACCGACATTAATGCAGCTAACTACGAAGAGGCAGAACTCCTTCTGCTACAGCGAGCCCAAAGAGACTCGTTCCCCGACGAGCTAGACTGCCTGCAGGGAACAAAGCCAGTCCCGTCAGACAGCAGACTGCTCCACTTGGCCCCCGAGCGCGACACCCATGGCCTCATCAGGGTGGGTGGTCGTCTGAGACGGGCCCCGGACTTAACGGATGACGTCAAGTTTCCTATAGTCCTCAACAGCCGACACAAAGTCACCGAGCTCATCATAAAGAAATACGACGAGGATGTGCACCACGCTGGGGCAGAGAGTCTTCGCTGAGATCCGATGTCGCTATTGGATACTGCAAGGAAGAGAAGCAGTGCGACGCTTCCAGCGGACCTGTCTAGACTGTCGCAAGTGGCGAGCACAGCCCAGTATACCCATGATGGCAGACCTGCCTCCCTGTCGCCTCCGACTCGGCGATAAGCCCTTTCACTCCACCGGCGTGGACTGCTTCGGCCCGCTCTACGTGAAGAAAGGAAGAGGGATGGAGAAGAGGTGGGGCATTGTATTCAAGTGTATGACCACCCGAGCAATACACATAGAACTCCTTCCGACCATGAGTACGGACTCATTCCTCATGGCCTTCCGGAGATTCACAGCGCGAAAAGGAAAACCGTCTATGTTGTTGTCTGATCACGGGACAAACTTCAAAGGCGGAGAAAGAGAGCTGAAAGAGAGCTTCCAAGCCATGGGCCCAGAACTTAAGACCCACCTCGCTCCTTCTCAGATCGACTTCCAGTTTAACCCCCCGAACGCCCCTCACTTCGGGGGAACCTGGGAAAGAGAAGTACGTTCCATAAAGACAGCTCTGTACGCCGTGCTTGGGGCCCAGACCGTGGCTGAAGAAGTCCTCACGACAATCCTCACAGAGATCGAGGGAGTATTGAACTCAAAGCCCCTCGGTTACGTCTCAAGTGATGTAGCAGATGTCGACCCAGTCACCCCCAACACTCTCTTGATGGGGCGGCTGGATCCCGCGCTCCCACAGACGGTGTACAGACCCGAAGAAGCGAACGGCCGAAGAATGTGGAGGTACAGTCAAGTATTGGCTGACAAGTTTTGGAACAGTTTCCTCCTCCACTACCTACCGTCTCTCCAAACCCGCCAGAAATGGGTAAAAGATAGAGACAACTTACAAGTGGGCACAGTCGTTATGATCATAGACCAGTCACTACCCCGAGCTATGTGGCCGGCCGGCCGCGTAAGCAAAGTGATCACTGGTGCCGACGGAAAGGTCAGAGCGGCAGAAGTTCTTGTCCAGGGACGGACCTACACCCGACCCGTGGCGAGGCTGATAGAATTGCCAAGGCTCCCTGACTCCCTTGATGACGATCATGACCCACTGACTTTGTAGATTGCCCTACTCCCCACAACAGACATTGAGTAGTTGACAGGACTATTAATCTGTCTTCCTTTTAACTAATTAGGTGCGGACTAATTAGGAGGCGGCTGTTGTGAAGGGCCAGATTAAACTGAATATATATATGTATCGTTTGATATACCTTGTATATTATTTATATATATACACGGAATATCCCTTTACCTGCGTACAGACCAGAGTAATATTCGCTCTCCTATTGGACAGCGGCCCCAGGCGCCAACGACCAAGCCCCCAACGGCAAGTTCAAAGGCAACTCCGGGCATGTCAGTACATGCCCAGAGTCTGCGTAGTAATACGAGACAAGAACTGAGGTTGGGACTAGATATTCACTTAGGTATAAATACGGCGCAGGTGTAAACAGCAGCAATTCGTTCATTACTAGTAATACCTTCACCACGAGTCAACGTGCAGTGAAGTGAGCAACCTTGCATCTAAATAGAGCATTGAGAACCGTGTGCGAATAGAATGTTAAAGTGTCAGAGTTTAACGCAGTAACGTTGAGTTCGACTTAATCTAATGTGAAGTAATAGTCGATCATTTATTGTATATCGTGCGGCCACAGTTCTTCCGTATGTAGCATTACCCATCGGTTCGTCGTGTCTTTAGCTAGTGCACTTATCCAGGCTGTGCGGCCTAAATACGTGCCCACACCCGAGGAGTCCTAGGCGAGAACCGTTGGACATGTACACAGGAGAATTGGCACCGGCGATTGCAGAACCATTTCTGGTTGGATTATATTGCTTTGGGACCGTGACCACCGGAGAAGAGCACCGTTAATTCCACTGTCGTTTGGGATTTAACCTCGTGAGGATTACCATTCGGGCCCGCCTCATGGAAGAGGCTGGCTGGTTGTCGTCAATGCTGTCGAGCATATTGGATTACAACTATTGCTTTTGTCTGCTGATCAAGGGAGTACAAGCACCAGCTCCTGTACTTGGAGCCTCTTTATTCCTCGTTGACTCAGACTGGGTACCCGAACATTCCTCTACCCCTCCCGGCTTTACACCCCGGAGGGAACCCAGTGTCTCCAGTTGGTACCGGTGTCGCCCTATATAATTGCTATACAACAGGTGGCGTCAGCTTAGACCCATCATAGTATTCCTACTATTCTCATTGACTTATGCTCTTGACTGACTTTACGTATATTCTTCGCCATACAAGCGCAACCCTAATTCTCAATCTGTAACCTAACGTTGCCTAATAATAATAAATAACCCTCCAATAGAATTTCTGTGTCAATGCTGTGTTCTTGTGTGGGTGTTCACCATCAATATTTGATGTACTGTTTGGCCAGTAATTAAAGTACATAACTAGTAGTGGTTTAATATATCACAATCTTTAATACAGTCAGGCTACATTATGTTTCTATATCTCTAACCTTTAGGCTACATTATGTTTTTATATCTCTAACCTTTAGGCTACATTATGTTTCTATATCTCTAACCTTTAGGCTACATTATGTTTCTATATCTCTAACCTTTAGGCTACATTATGTTTATATATCTCTAACCTTTAGGCTACATTATGTTTCTATATCTCTAACCTTTAGGCTACATTATGTTTATATATCTCTAACCTTTAGGCTACATTATGTTTCTATATCTCTAACCTTTAGGCTACATTATGTTTCTATATCTCTAACCTTTAGGCTACATTATGTTTCTATATCTCTAACCTTTAGGCTACATTATGTTTCTATATCTATAACCATTAGGCTACATTATGTTTCTATATCTCTAACCTTTAGGCTACATTATGTTTCTATATCTCTAACATTTAGGCTACATTATGTTTCTATATCTCTAACCTTTAGGCTACATTATGTTTCTATATCTCTAACCTTTAGGCTACATTATGTTTCTATATCTCTAACCTTTAGGCTACATTATGTTTCTATATCTCTAACCTTTAGGCTACATTATGTTTCTATATCTCTAACCTTTAGGCTACATTATGTTTCTATATCTCTAACCTTTAGGCTACATTATGTTTCTATATCTCTAACCTTTAGGCTACATTATGTTTCTATATCTCTAACCTTTAGGCTACATTGTGTTTCTATATATCTAACCTTTAGGCTACATTATGTTTCTATATCTCTAACCTTTAGGCTACATTATGTTTCTATATCTATAACCTTTAGGCTACATTACGTTTCTATATCTCTAACCTTTAGGCTACATTATGTTTCTATATCTCTAACCTTTAGGCTACATTATGTTTCTATATCTCTAACCTTTAGGCTACATTATGTTTCTATATCTCTAACCTTTAGGCTACATTATGTTTCTATATCTCTAACCTTTAGGCTACATTGTGTTTCTATATCTCTAACCTTTAGGCTACATTGTGTTTCTATATATCTAACCTTTAGGCTACATTATGTTTCTATATCTCTAACCTTTAGGCTACATTATGTTTCTATATCTCTAACCTTTAGGCTACATTATGTTTCTATATCTCTAACCTTTAGGCTACATTATGTTTCTATATCTCTAACCTTTAGGCTACATTATGTTTCTATATCTCTAACCTTTAGGCTACATTATGTTTCTATATCTCTAACCTTTAGGCTACATTATGTTTATATATCTCTAACCTTTAGGCTACATTATGTTTCTATATCTAACCTTTAGGCTACATTGTGTTTCTATATCTCTAACCTTTAGACTACATTGTGTTTCTATATATCTAACTACAGCTGCCCACTGGTGTGGCTAGCCAAATAAAATCACCTAGTCTTATAGGTAGCAGCCTAACACCAAGTATACGACTCAAACACTGCCTTCCTCTCTACCTGCTGCCAAAAAACAATGGACCTCATTCACCAACATTGTCTTAAGTTTTCTTAACCTCTTAAGCCTGAGCTTTTTTTCTTCAAATGTAGCCAAGAGTAAAGACCCTAACCCTGTCAAAACAGCAGTCCACGTGTATATTTCCAGCACTATGTTTGTTTACCAATGATTTGAAGTGTTATTAGTGAAATATGAGTTTAAAGAAATCTCAGGGCATCGAGTCGGAAAAAGGTGAGATTTTATTCACGGTTCTTGCTGCGCGCCTGGTGATACTAAATCCAAATTGAACTCTGCCATTGGAAAGAGTAGATTTGGGCCGATCCATAGATGTGCAACATGGCTATAATAAGGTCATTTATAGGCCTGATATTCTATATTCTATACACATATTTCAAATAGCATGTGTCCAGAGGGCAGAATTCAGTACTGTATCTACTAAACCTTCTGTTTAATCATCTGCTGTTTATTAATTTGCTTAGATTTGTACACGTGATCTCGAGAAGGTGCTGAACGAGCTCAGTGGCAGTTTTTAGCATGGTGTTATTCACTGTCAAAGATGCAAAGAAAAATCATAATTTATATTCTCCTTTGTTTCATCACAATTTAAGCAAGACACAATATTTCTGACACTGGGAATACATTCCATGAGACCCATAGATGTCCCTAGATGTCCCTACCAGGAACATGCAAATGGACCTTGTAGAAGTGAAGCAATCTTCCATTTACTTAGGTATGTATTTTAGGCAGATTTTCAGAAAATAGGGCTAGAGTCGGGCGTACTGTGAGCGGACCGGACTCCACAGAGGTCGGCGCGGACTCTGTGTCGCACACCGGTGTCACACAAAAGGCTACTCGGCGTGTTGGTTGACATCGACCTGCATTAAATGTAGTAAACTGGCATGAGAAATTGGTACGCGGTGGTACGCTTGACTGAAACCTCAAACAATTGCGGAAATGCAGTGTGGAGTCCAGTCCGCTCACAGTACGCCCGACAGTGGCGGCTCGCCACTAGGGGCGCTCGGGCGCCGCCCCCCTCAGGCCCTACCCTGGTTATATGAGAGAAGAAGAAAAATAAGTTTTTAGTTTTTAGTTTTATAGCCCTATAAATAATATAAACATGTTTAAAATTAATAATATTTACTCATTTTAAGTATGTTTGTGTTTCCAATGCACAATATAACGTTATTATATAAAAAAAAAATATACTCGTTTTCTTGAACAGGAAGTGATTCACTTTTCTTTTTTTTTCTTTTTTTTTTGTATTTCTCGGCCCGGGCTAGACGCGATAGCGCTCTGAGTGCGCGTCGCGGTTTGATCGCTGTATCCGTCGCAGCCAATCAGTGCGTAACGCGTTGTGCGTTGAAATATGACTATTATGTTGGAATCCGGGCGCGATTTGAAGCGGTCTAGCCAGTAGCGTCAAGAATTTCTGTAGCCGCATTTCGCGGAGACGCTCTCTGATTGGCCGACGCCAGTATTTTTTTCCGTAGCAGAATTTCACAGAGACGATCTCTGATTGGCCGAATCAAATTTCTAATGTTCCAATTCTAGCTTATTCCTAGGTTGGTCCGTTGGTGGTAGAGATAGTTGTGTTGTTGTGAGATGCAGCTGTTTGTCTTAGAGCGTGCCGTGACTGCAAGTTCTTTAGACTGTTAAGCTTAGGCACTCTTTCAAAGTTGGTTAAGGTTAGAGTTTGTCTTAGAGCATGGCGATAGAACGCCAGGTAGTTTGCAGTCTGTTCGACGTGGAAATGGACAAAGGAATGAAGTACTTGTGTTGTGTGGTGCTAACTGCTAACAAGCTAACACTTGGCTAACAAGCTATATGGCGGATGCAGTCTGGACACAGTGGACAGTGGTCTGGAATACATCAACAGTGGATTATACACTTTATCAAGGCAAGCCCTCCTGCCCTGGACGTGTCAACTAAACAGTGAGTCTCTCTCTCTCTCTCTCTCTCTCTCTCTCTCTCTCTCTCTCTCTCTCTCTCTCTCTCTCTCTGCGTGTGTTTGGAGACGGAGCGAGTTTTGTTTCTAACTTTTCTATTTATATATTGTGTTTCAAGTTGTGAATTAGACTATACTTTATTTGACTGGTTGTGTGTTGTTGTAGTAACAGCTGAGCGACTCGTTCATAAGAGCCGATTCATTGCCGTGAGCGTGAGTCGAATCGCTCACGTCTTGCCATGAGTCGGTTGCGTGGTACTGTACATGTTTGCAAAGTGTTTTGGTATAGCGCCCCTAGTGGAGAGAGAACCAGCAGCCGCTACTGACGCCCGACTCTGTGGCGGCCTTTAATAAAACAAGTCATTTGAATAATATAAGCCTACTGTTCATTCATTACGCACGTAGGCTATACAGTGTGCATGTGTGCACCAGGCAGGTGGCCAGGAGCGCGCAACAAGACGGTATAAATATGTAAGGGATAATGTATAGCTACGAGGTCATTGTCGCAAAATAATTGACCGACACTGAGTTTAGAATACCGATGGCTAACTTACTAACAATATACTTCATTTTACACCATCGACAAGACGAGATCAAATGCAGACGCAGTTCTGTTCTGTCGCTGCGCCCTGTCATCGCCGGCAGCTTCCCCGGCAGCCGGCAGGTGTGTCTGATTGCACTGATGTCAGTGGGCTTGATTGCGAACAGCTGCGCACAGCGGTCATATTTGCTCGGCAGAGGTCCGTTATCGAGTAATAACGGACCTCTGACAAGCGCTATTGACCAATCACAATCAAGCATTTCGGCGAATGTTAAAACGCCCATGTAATAAGGAATATTAATACAGTCTATTCCACTATAGCATTGGGGTTAGTTCTTATTTATATATCCACTGTTATTTGCAGTGTTGGTGTAGGGCTTGTGTTTATTTTCGGACATCATGAGGCCTCTTGAGGCACGACTACATTTTAAAGGTAATCATTTATCATACAAATATTGTCATATTTATTATTATTATTATGATTATTTAATTCCACGGATGTCTGTAGAGTCGAACGCAATCACCATGATTCCTCTCAAATAAATCCCTCATGAACACGGTGCACACCAGTCTGTCTGACTTATGCCTGCTCTTCAGCGCTCCTTAATCCTGCTCTTAGCTACGAGCGAATCCCCGAGAAGGGACTGTTTGTGAATCCCAAAATCTGCCCGAAAAGGTCTTAAGTGGAGCTACGACAAAATTTGTTCGTAACTTTTGTCGTAAAGGCCATTGGTGAATGAGACCCAATGTCCTAGGTACACCGGCCAAGCTGTGTAGGTGTATAACAGCTAGGAATCTGTGTCCTCGTTCTCTGTCTCCCTTGTCCAAAGCAGGCACCATTAGGAAAAATGGGTCAGCTTTAATCCGTAGCCAAATGAATGGAAATGAGAATGCTTTCATTTGCGATTGATGCCTGGATGTGTGTGTGTGTGTGTGTGTGTGTGTGTGTGTGTGTGTGTGTGTGTGTGTGTGTGTGTGTGTGTGTGTGTGTGTGTGTGTGTGTGTGTGTGTGTGTGTGTGTGTGTGTGTGTGTGTGTGTGTGTGTGTGTGTGTGTGTGTGTGTGTGTGTGTGTATGTGTGTGTGTGTGTGTGTGTGTGTGTGTGTGTGTGTGTGTGTGTGTGTGTGTGCGTCTGCGTCTGCATGTGCAAGAGTGTGCGTGTGTGTGCGCAAGGAGAGCGAGAGCTGTCAACTCTAATTAGTCATGCGGTTGTGCTGTAATGACTGTAATAGTGTGTGTATGTGTGTGCGTGTGTGTGTGTGTGTGTGTGTGTGCGTGCACCACATATACTCTCAACATCTCTGAAATGGGCCTCCTGATCAAGGAGACATATTACATCCAATATGACTACAAAGTAAAATGTTTGACATTAGCGTCTCTGAAATTAAATAAAAAATTAATAAATAAATGAAATACAAAATCAGACTTCAAAGGGAAGTAGCGCGTCAAGCTCTGCCGGCCTATTTAAGAAGCAGTTATATTCACCCAATCACCCCCCCCCCCCCCCACACACACACACACATACACCCCACCCAGCCCCTCGCTGTTTTGACTTGCACGTCTGGATGAATGGAAGTGGAGGGCCATTTTGGATAATCACACTGAATTATTGCGGTACACACATGCGGTACACAAAAACACATTTTCTGTGGGATTTTTATAAACTTTGGACCTGTACTACATAAGACTTCAGGCTATGGGACCGTTATGTTTTCCAGCTCCTATCTCTCAGCTGGAACTTAAAAACAACAAGTCAACACAAAAGTAAAGAGCAAATATTTTATTTCAGTGTGTTCAAACCAAGTGATTGTTCCTTATAGTGTAAGAAACTTCAGAATGTTACCTTTCAAAAGAGACCAGACTCATGTGCATGTGCTATACGTATAAAGTTAATTACTTTGGGTATGCAATCGTCAGGCGTTTTGTGCAAAATGTGGGGTAAGCTTAAGGTGTTAATGTATTTTTATTTAAAAATGGCCAAGAGTAAAGACCCGAACCATATCAAAACAGCAGTGAAAGTGTATACTTTCAGCACTACGTTTGTTTACCAATGATTTTGAGTGGTATTAGTGAAATATGAGTTCATAAATATCTCGGCGCAACCCGGCGGAAACCAGAGGAATTAGACGGAAATAAAGGAAGCTATCATACGTGTGTGTAGTCTTTTTAAATAAGAGACCCAGGGCTTTCGAATTTCAGAAAACTACACTTCATAGCTCACGCCAGTCTCTGTCAATCATCTGATTTCCAGCGTGAACCTTTTATTTTTACGTTATTTTTGGAATCATATCTTACAGGTTGAACAAACCTGAACGTTATTGCCATAAAATTTTACGTAGAAATATTTGCAATCTGATGGAAAATGGCGGAGCTATTTAAAAAACGAACTGTACTTACAGTAGATTTCATTCACGTTTTTTGTCAGGGGCGCCTGGTGGTACTGTAGTATCATCATGACATGTAGTATCATCAGGTGGTATCATCATGTAGGGACAGATACAAATACTAATCAAATCTAATGCCTGTATCATAGTGTTTGTAGCCAAAGCTAATTTGCAACATCCGTCCCTTAACACATTGGGTGCCACGCCCCCTTCCAGGAAGTGCATAGGCCTTGCCGCCCATTAACCCCATGTAAACGCTCACCTTGTTTGTAGAGCTAAACCTATATTTTATATTATAGCTATGGATCTAATAACGCTGTCGATTGTCATTGGGTTTCTTCCGGTCAACGTGCAAAAAACTGATAATTTTTTCATCCATACATTTCCGTTTTATACCGTGGTGAATATGAGTATAGTGGCAGAGTGATCCTGTGTAATTCCAGGGAACTCCGTCAAAACAGCCCTTTAGTCAAATCCACTTTCAGGGCAAACCTCCCACTCAGGGCAAACCTCCCACTCAGCGCAAACCTCCCACTCAGGGCGCAGTAAATGTACCTTTAGTACACTTGATCTCAAGAAGGTGCTGAACGAGCTCAGTGGCAATTTCTCGCTTTCGGTCAATGTTAGCATGGTCTTATTGATGGGGGGGGGGAAACTGAATAATAATAATAATTAATATTCTCCTTTGGTTCATTACAATTTACTCAAGCATAGTAATCGACACATTATGTCTGACGCTGGGAATACATTCCCTGAGATCCATAGATGTCCCTAGATATAAATATGGCTAGGGCTTAAGAGGTTAAAGGAGATACTATTTTATTGATAGCATCATAGCAGCATGGGGGGGGGGGGGTTCAGGTATGACAGGGTAATAGTAGAGACATAAATATAGGCAATACAATTATAGTACAGTAGAAAAGTAAAGATCTTGCTGTAAGTGGTATTTTCTGTTAAACTAAGTGTTTATTAATAAGTAGCTCTACATTCTGACAGCCATCACTGATATAGAGTGTCTGGTCAGTAACATGCGTCTCCCAGTCCCTCCGCTCTGCAGTGAACAGCCATCACTGATACAGAGTGTCTGGTCAGTAACATGGGTCTCCCAGTCCCTCCGCTCTGCAGTAAACAGACATCACTGATATAGAGTGTCTGGTCAGTAACATGGGTCTCCCAGTCCCTCTGCTCTGCAGTAAACAGCCATCACTGATATAGTGTCTGGTCAGTAACATGGGTCTCCCAGTCCTTCCACTCTGCAGTAAACAGACATCACTGATACAGAGTGTCTGGTCAGTAACATGGGTCTCCCAGTCCCTCCACTCTGCAGTAAACAGACATCACTGATACAGAGTGTCTGGTCAGTAACATGGGTCTCCCAGTCCCTCCACTCTGCAGTAAACAGTCATCACTGATATAGAGTGTCTGGTCAGTAACATGGGTCTCCCAGTCCCTCCACTCTGCAGTAAACAGTCATCACTGATATAGAGTGTCTGGTCAGTAACATGGGTCTCCCAGTCCCTCCACTCTGCAGTAAACAGCCATCACTGATACAGAGTGTCTGGTCAGTAACATGGGTCTCCCAGTCCCTCCACTCTGCAGTAAACAGCCATCACTGATATAGAGTGTCTGGTCAGTAACATGGGTCTCCCAGTCCCTCCACTCTGCAGTAAACAGACATCACTGATACAGAGTGTCTGGTCAGCAGGCACGTGCACACATAGAGCACAAGGGGTGCTTGAGCACTTGTCTTTTTGAGCCTCATAAAAAAGTGCCCTTTCTGAAAAAAAAGAAAAAAAATTGTTATGCATATAGACTGCCCTTCCAACTGAAAAATGTCAGGATAGAATCAAAATATTAGGTAAAGAGTTTGCACGGCCTCCTCAGCGTGCCTCTCCGCGGACCTATATATTTTATGCATAGCGTGGGTGGTGATGATGATGATGATAGAAACCGCTGTGGCGCATACAGTTGAATGCTGGTATTACACTCACTGAGGGACACGAAGAAGTCAAGTCCGATGGGATTTGGGAATCTCAAATACAAATCGGGATTGGAATAAAAAAATGCATTTATATTAAACAATACAGAATATACAGCACTTCTTGGGGTCTGTAGGGTAAGCACTTATTCCCTCCCCCCTGAACATTTATGGAGATGTATGGGCCTTTTAAGTCAGTGATAAAAGTGTCTTTCAAGGATAAGTGAGCCCCTGCACTGATTATTATTATTTTTTTTTTAAACTTTATTTTTTAGCGTTTATCGCTTTTCTGGTCAAGCATGACCGACAGATACAGGGTGAAACGGGATATAGATCAGGGGAAGACATTCTGGCAAATGACGGCGGGTCCGGGAATCGAACTCGGAGTCCACCAGATCCGTGACGCAGCACGGTTTTCCCCGACGCAGAAATAGCGCCGAGATATGCAGTGAGCTACTGGAGCCCCCCCCCCTGCACTGATTATTATAGTTCAATATTCAATATTTGATCACCAAAACCCCCCAAAAAGCATAAAAAGGGGGCCCCCCGCCTGAAAAGGGCCCTTAAAAACCGAGCTTGTTCGCTACGCGCGCTCGGTTAAAACACACAGGTATAGTGCCCTTTTCAGCCTTTGAGCACCTGCCCCTCTAAAGTCCTGTGCACGTCCCTGAGTGGGTGTGTATCTGTTAGTGGCTTGATGTGATGGAAATTAGTCAGAAGGATTACGACAAACATCTGTATCTCCAGTATGCACCCTCCCAAGTGATGATGTTTGGGAGGGCGTGGAGGAGATGTATTATAGGACACGAGTGTCAGCTTCTTCATTGTTGCATTGATCCATTGGTGGACTGTTTCCAACATGGTGGACTTGATCACCTGCAGTGATGTAGACATCCTTGTCATCTGGGAACTGTCCATCTGTTAACAACTTATTTGACAGGAATGAGAAAATGTCTTGTTACACCTGGCGCAACTAACTCCTCGTCAACAGAAATATCTCTACTTGACGTGTATTGTGTCTAGCACAATAAAAGCTTTCCCATAGAGCTCTGCATGCTGTTTGAAGTGCTGCATTCTCAGCTTATTTGCTGTCTTCTTCTGTGTTTTCTTCTCATGGAACAACAGTAAGTTATTTCGCTTAATTGGTGCCGTCAGAAGTCTGTCATTTGATTCAAGCACTCTTCTTGAAATTGTTGTACTGCTCTTGTCCCGTAGACTCGAGTTGATGGACAGATACGGCAGCAGCCGCAGACTCACACACCTTATTGTCTAATGTAACCAGGTCTTTACTGCCCTCCTCAAAGGGATTCCCATTGCTCAGCAATACCTCCATCAGGTCTTTGGCATGGCGTTGACATTGGTGCTGAGATGCAGATCCTTTCTTGTGATGAGGACGTTCTTCACAATCATCGTTTGTTCTTCACAATCAACTGTTGTTTACAGTTCTCATATCTAACTCTAGTTCTCGACATATTTATTGTCTCATTGTGTGACATATCATATAAGATATGCTCCAATCATGTTTATTTTATTTTTATTCAATTACTCATTCATGAAAACCTAGGTACAGGCACCAACATCACCATTCTAGGTTCAATAGAATAAAAGGTATGAAGCGTAATTCGAAATAAATACAGAAATTGCAGCCATCTTTGATTTTTGCCATACCAGAATATTCAAAACATCAATATTTGAACTCCAGTTGATTTCTCACACAGTATTAACTTGAAATAGCAATACAAAATTATATTACACGGCAATTGTGTGAACATTAAGACGTTTTTAAAGAATTCATGATTTCGATAGTGGCCATTTTGGATACATTTTTATTAAATTCAACTGGTTCCTTGACACTCAAGCCAAAATTGTTCTATAGATCCTTATCTTCAAATTAGAAGTGAAAATGAAACTCGCATATACATTTTAAATGACTGAGTGTCCAGGCACCCCACTATCAGAAAAGTGTGTGGTTTTCTGGTCAGCAGGAGATGTGCATCTCTGGCAGCTTATGGTCAGTGGCAGGGGCGTATCTAGACCCAGCGCTCTACTGGGGCACAGGGGGGCACAGAAGTATATGAAGCGAGCGTGCACAGCGTGTCCGCAAATTTCTTTTTTGCCGGTTTTGGCCGTTTTTTGGGCGAAAATGGGTGGATTTTGTAACTATATATTATTTTACTTTCTTTCGGTTTTAGGGTTAGGTTAGGGTTATGTTATTTAATTCTTTTGGGGAGTGTTGACAATAATGAGTGTGCTCTCCCGTCATCCATTCAGAGTGATTGACTGATTGACACCAGCTGAGTGATGGACTCATTAATACCAGCTGAGTGTGTGTATATAAGAGCGACCTTCACAAATAAAAATGTTGCTTCCTTGATACACGAATTTCTGTCTCTCAGCGTTTTATTCCTTCTCTCTATACTGTATAGTCCAGGTTATGATGTCTAGCCAATACGCAATATCCGACATTCAACAGGTTATGGGCCCAGAGCGCTAGAATCATGACGACCAGACAATCGGAAGGGAGTTCGCGTTGGTCTCGTCTAGCGTTTGACGGAGATGAACAAAAGTATGAACTGTGGGAGACTAAGTTCATGGGCCATCTCCGGCTACAGAGACTAAAGGACACTCTCGAAATGGATCTCCCTGACGAGGCGTCTGCTGACGAGTTGAGAGAAGATGGTGAGACAAACGCATTGATATACGCAGAGCTCATCCAGTTTCTGGACGATAAGAGTTTATCGCTGGTAATGCGAGAAGCGTCTGATGATGGACGGAATATTGCGCAATTATTATGCGGGTTCAGGGAAGCCAAGGATTATCAATCTCTATATAGAGCTGACTACACTGCACAAGTCTAGCAGTGAAACGGTGACTGACTATGTAATTCGGGCAGAAAGGGCAATAACTGCACTGAAAAACGCAAATGAGACTTTGAGTGATAGTCTACTCGTGGCTATGGTATTAAAAGGACTGCCCGAGGCATTTAAACCCTTTGCGATACATGTCACACAGAGTGATGAGACTATAGTGTTTTCTGAATTTAAGACTAAGCTCAGGAGTTTTGAGGACACTGAGAAAATGCGCGTTACCGCATTGGATGACAATGTTATGCGAGCCCAAGCCCTGTCTGACCGGGTTGCACAGAATGCCCAGATTGCGCGCATTCAGAGCGCACAGCGTACAGACATTATATGCTACAGATGTGGCCAAAGTGGGCATATGAGAAGGACCTGTCGACGCAAGCTGTGGTGTCACCACTGTAGGAGCTCCACACATCAAGGGGCGACCTGCAGACGGAGACCGGAGCAGAACGATGCGCGAGGCGTGTCTGTGCAAGTGAGTTGTCATGACAACAACACATATGCGTTTCTGACGAGGGAAGGCGATCCAGGACGCGGTGTTAAGAAGAGGGGCCTGATGGTGGACACCGGTGCGACTGCGCATATAATCACCGACCTGGCCAAGTTCAAAGTGTTCGATGACGGATTCCAGGCCGAGTCTCACTGCGTGGAGTTGGCTGACGGCACGAGGAGCAACAGGGTCGCAGAGCGCAGAGGGGACGCGGAGGTGTGCTTGATGGACAGCAGAGGGAGGCGACTGACTACAACACTGAGAGGGGCGCTGTACATCCCCTCATTCCCGCAGGACATGTTCTCTGTGAGAGCAGCCACCACTGACACTGGAGCCACTGTGATCTTCAGACAAGGAGAAGACGTCCTACAGCACAGAGACGGTACTGAATTCCACATCCATGAGCATAATAGGCTGTATTATTTGCCCATAGTGGATGACCAATGTGATCAGAGCAAGGGCTGTTTTGATATACAGACATGGCATGAAATTCTAGGACACTGCAATTATGCTGATGTTGAGAAACTCCAGCCTATTGTTGATGGTATGACTATTAAAGGGAAAATTGACAAGTCTAAACTGAACTGTGAAGTGTGCACTCAGGGAAAGTTTGTACAAAGCTTCAACAGGAAGCCTGATGTGAGAGCCAAAAAGGTTCTAGAGTTGGTGCACACAGACCTAGCGGGTCCTATTGACCCAGTGTCCATAGATGGGCATAGATTTACACTTACGTTTACTGACAACTACTCAAGTACTGTGTTTATCTATCATCTTAAGCATAAGAGTGATACTGTGCAAGCAACAGAGCAGTTCATAGCTGACACCGCATCATATCGGAGGATCAGACGCATCCGGTCTGATAATGGTACAGAATACACTGGTAAAGAGTACCAAGGGCTACTGAGGAAAAATGGTATAAAGCATGAGACGTCATCACCATATTCGCCACATCAGAATGGTACTGCAGAACGCCAGTTTAGGACTCTTTTCGACATGGCTAGATGCATGCTATTAGAGAGCAAGCTCCCAAAAGCATTATGGCCTTATACAGTACAGACTGCATCTCAAGTACGGAATATATGTTTTAACAATCGCACTAAACAGACACCTCACATGCTGCTGACAGGGAAACGTCCTAATATGTCTAGGATGCAGAAGTTTGGAACTCTGTGTTATGCCTACAGACAGCACAAGAAAAAGTTAGACCCTAGGAGTGAGAAGGGCTTCTTTGTCGGGCATGACAAGAAGAGCCCAGCTTACCTGGTTTTCTACCCCGACAGTGGAAAGGTGAGGAAGCACAGGCTGGTCAGATTTATGCCAAAAACAGTAGATGAGCAGCAGACACAGACTGAGATATCCATAGATGATGAGGATTTTGGTGGGCCACTTAGGGCTAGCACAAGCAAACAAATGGATGCTAGTCCAGAGACTGCTAAACAGCAGATTTCTGTGACCAGGCCAGAGAACAGCCAGGATCAGGCTAGAGAGGAACAGGAGGTGAAACAGGAGTCTTCTCGCTATCCTTCCAGGGACCGGAAGAAGCCAGATTATTTTGGTGATAGTGTATATGAAGTAAGTCAAGACCAGACACAGGTTAATGTTGATTATTGTTACAAAATGTTGTGTAACATACCTTTAACTTACAGTGATGCAGTGAAGTCACCCGAATCAAAGGAATGGGTCAGTGCCATGGAGGATGAAATGCAATCACTGAGAGAGAACGGTACATTTACTTTGACCAACTTGCCACAGGGCAAAGTTGCAGTGGGGGGTCGATGGGTGTATGCTATCAAGAGAAATGCAGATGGTACAGATAAATACAAGGCACGATATGTTGCTAAAGGCTACAGTCAGAGAAGGGGTGTTGACTATGGAGAGACTTTTTCTCCCACAGCCGACCTGACCAGTGTCAGAGTGCTGATGCAGAAAGCTGCACAAGAAAATTTGATTTTAAATCAGATGGACGTTAAAACTGCCTACCTACATGCACCGATAGATTATGAGATATACATGGAACAGCCAGAGGGTTATGAACAGACATCTGGCACAGAGACATTGGTGTGTAAACTAGAGAAGTCACTGTATGGTCTAAAACAGTCTGGCCGGAATTGGAACAACATGTTACATGACTATCTAATTGTGAATGAATTTGTGCAAAACCCTGCTGATCACTGTGTATATATGTAGCCGGTGTGATCTTGTCTGCGTTGTGTTTTTTTAGTCGATTCGACCCCTGTTAAGGGATCGCCCTGAGTGGGAGTTGAACCCCGGACGCCCGCATCGCGGGCGGCATCACAGACCACTAAGCAAGAAGTGAATTCACTGCTTGCTTCCGGGTCTGGATGCCTCTGGGGAGTGAGTTTACTTGCAGTACCGCTTACCATCCACAGCCACGTCACTACTTGTACCCGTGACTGTGGATATACTGCGGTACCTCCGTTACATATACAAGAGAAACTGAGCATGAGAAGGTAATCATGATTATATGGGTTGATGATTTGGTTCTTGCAGCCAGTAATGAGAATGCAATGAAGGCTGTAAAAGAGATGCTCACAAAGAAATTTCAGATGAAGGATATGGGCAGATTGACACACTTCCTAGGAATCGACTTTGAACAGTGTGATGGATGTGTGACAATGTCACAGAAGCAGTGTGTAAAGAACATGCTAGAGAGGTTTGACATGCAGGACTGTAAACCCAGATCAACACCATGTGAGCGGGCACTCGATTACACTGAAGGGGCAGGACTAATGAATGATGTCACCCGGTACAGAGAGGTGGTCGGTAGCCTAATCTATCTTACTATGTGTACTAGGCCAGATCTGTGTTTCATAGTGAGTAAACTGTCTCAGTATTTTAACAAACCAACTGAGGAACATTGGGCTACTGTCAAACATGTATTGAGGTTCTTAAAGGGCACCAGTGATAAAATGTTGTGTTACAAGAAGTGTAATTCTGATTTGAGGTTACAGGCTTACAGTGATGCGGACTGGGCAGCAGATGTCACAGACCGACGCAGCACAACAGGGTACTGTGTTAGTCTACATGAGACTGGTCCATTGGTCTCATGGAAGACTAAAAAGCAACAGACGGTGGCATTGTCCACATGTGAAGAAGAGTACATGGCACTAGCTGCAACCACCCAAGAGTGTTTACACCTGGTACAACTGCTGACACATATGGATGCATGTAAGTATGCACCACCCATTGTCCATGAGGACAATCAGGGAACCATAGCATTAGCTAAGAACCCAGTCCGCAGACAAAGATGCAAACACATAGACATAAAGTACCATTTTATCAGATCTACAGTACTAAATGGACAGATCTGTTTGCGATACTGTCCCACAGATCAAATGGTGGCTGATGTATTTACCAAACCAGCAACTAAGGACAAACTAAATAGGTTCACAAAGGTTATGTTTGGGAGAGAAACCACATCAGTGTGAGTAGTGACCAAGTGGTCAAATTTTTTGTTTTTCTTGTTTATTTCAAAATGTTATAAAAGAGTGCCAGTGAAAAAACTGAAAATAATGTAAATAATGAAATCTAATGATTTATGTTCTTGTTTCACTCAGGAGAGGAACCATATCAATGACGGCCTTCGTTTGATTAATGGAATGTAAAAGTGTTACAATAACTGATTGTTATTAAATTGTTTTTTTTTTGTTATTATTTTTCCTTCTCCAGTTTAGATAGGTAAGTAGATAGCAAGTGGGGGTGTTGACAATAATGAGTGTGCTCTCCCGTCATCCATTCAGAGTGATTGACTGACACCAGCTGAGTGATGGACTCATTAATACCAGCTGAGTGTGTGTATATAAGAACGACCTTCACCTCCTCCTCCTCCTCCTCCTCCTCCTCCTCCTCCTCCTCCTCCTCCTCCTCCTCCTCCTCCTCCTCCTCCTCCTCCACAGGGAGCAGCGTACTGGCTCATGTTAAATGGCAGGCCATGCATTATGAAGCAGCTTAGGCCCCAGCGCGGGATCTTCATGTCCTCGGCTACAGTCCACTTGTCGCTGCTCTGGTCGTAGCGCTCCACGTTGGAGATGGTGTTGAAGTCATTGGAGCCTCCGACCACGAAGAGCAGGTCGTCCAGCACCGCGATGCCAAATTGGCAGCGGGGGGTGAGCATGTCGGGCAGGGCGCTCCAGGAGTCAGTCAAGGGGCTGTAGGCTTCCGCGCTACGCAGGCCGTGTCCACCGTCCCACCCTCCCACCTGAGGACAGGACACATGAGAGGAATGTTTTAGTGTGTGGCTCAGGCAGGCAGACACTGTATTAATCCACTTAGGGAAATGAGGGCATCACAGAAGCATTGCAAGTCAAATGATACATATCTATAGAAATATCTAGTATAAAGCATTTGTCTCTGTGTGCACCTACCGCATAGACTTGACCTCCGTATGCAGCAACTCCCACTTCGATACGCCTGCTGCTCATGGGGGCGATCAGAGTCCACTGGTCGGTGTCTGGGCTGTAGCACTCAGCTGTGAACAGATACTCCGTCCAGCTGCCGCCACCACAGATGTAAACCTGTAATAAAAAAGAATATTCTATTTAGTTTATATATTCCATTTGATTTCATTCTACTTTAATTGTCTGTTAATGTTGATGCACCAAAGGACCCAGACACATCTTTTGTATGTGCAAGCTTACTTGGCAATAAAGACATTTATGATTTCTGATCTAACGTTCCTTGTGTTCATCTAGCACCCTGTGTCCCTCAGTTCCACCCACCTTGCCCTGGAGGGCTGCTGCCCCGGCGTTGTCCCTGTGCTCCAGCATGGGTGAGATCACTGTCCACTGGTCGGTTTCAGGCTCGTAGCGCTCGGCGGTGTTCAGTACCACGTGTCCGTCGTCCCCTCCCATGGCGTAGATACAGCCGCCCAACACGACCACGCTGAGGCGACAGCGGCGTGAGTGCATGGGAGCCACCTGCAGCCAGCTGCGAGTGACGGGGTTGAACCTGCTCACACTGCTGAGCTCTCCTATGTCGTTATAGCCGCCGACGCAGTAGACCAGACCGTGGAGATAAGCGGTGCCGTAACAGGTCTGGGGACTCTCCATCTTAACACTCACGTCCATCCACCGGCTGGGATATCGTAAGCCTCCATGACAATACTGCCGCCACTCTCCCCTCCGATGGCCAATAGGACCTCCTGGGGCCGGCGTGGACGGGTCAGGGGGTTCGGGAGCCTGTCGGAGCCAGGGGGGTTCAGGACGCTGAGGATGAGGGGCCTGCAGTCGTGGCTGTCCCTCACCACAGGGTTGTTCTGGACGTTGTTCAGCAAGTAGTCAGGCCTCATCAAGCCCATGCGAACCTGGGAAGAGACAAGCAGACAGCGGGTACAACTTAGACATCAGTTGTAGATGGTTTCTGTTGCTAGGGAACAGTTTGGACCCAAATGTTTGAGAACCACTGTACTAGGGAACCTAGTCTTGTTTTAAGGGGAGACCACCCACCTAAAATACCCTTTTCTTGATTTTGGGGCAATTTTATAGATTTTTGTATAATGTTTCCCCCTTGTCTTCTTTCAAACTAGTGACAAGAAAACTTAAAAAAAAAACACATTTAGTTGCTTATTTTGCTTCCTTTTTCCATGATTGTATCCATAAATGTACACATATTGAATGGAGAAGTGCCTCATTTGCATATATAAACATAAAATTCAGAAAACTTGCAATATATCTTTTCTTAGTTTATATGTACATAACAAACTGGGAAAGTTTCATAGTGATATCTATTCAAAAAAAATTGCCTATTAGGGGGTACAGTAATCGGTTGTGTTGTTTGTTACTAAACTGTTACTACTACTACATCATTATTATTATGTTATTATGTTATTCAGTTATCAGGCATGTGTTTAGGTTGTCTATTACTAATGGTTTGATTGGGTGTTGTGTTTGTAAATAGCGGTTTCAAATAAAAATGTATGGCATTTTACAATACAGAACTTTGAAGGCGTTTTCCCAAAGGGTAGACATGTACCATTTCCCTAGCATCTACACACACCAACCTTTCCACCTTTATTCATATCTATATCCTGCTTCTTTGTGCCAAATGGTTTGTTGATATGTCATACATAGCCTGATTTACAGACAATACAAAACTTTAAAGGCGTTTTCTCAAAATGAGATTTTATGAGTTTGTATTACACATAAAACAAAATATCTCAATTTCTCTAGTACCTCCACACACCAAACTGGCCACATTTCCTCCTATCCATATACCACAACTTTCTGCTAGAGGATTTTTTGATATATCACTCATCCAGATTTTTAGAACATTTTATACAAAAATGTATGCAAAACATTTATTTTTTATGACTAGGGGGTCATAAAAGGTCATAAATTCCTGTTCGGGTGGCATATAAAAAAATCCTCTAGCAAAAAGTTCGGTATTTAATGTAGTAACATGAAAAACAATGAGAAAATATCTATATATCATCAATTTTTTCTAAATTCTGTTTGGGGTAACATGCAAAAAGGGTCCATTTTGAATAGACCACGCCCCTTTTTTTTCTATTTTAAACAATTAAGATGTTTGCAAATGATTTCATCCTTTATTATTTTTTCCCCTATCTAGGTGGGTGGTCTCCCCCACCGCCGTTCACGTTGTACAGCGTTATTGCCCGCCATGCGTTGTCTGCCAAACCATGCTGTACAGCGATATTGAGATCATATTTAATTTTTTCGCCATGGCATTCATAATTCATATATACACCTCCGGCGCTGCAGCTGGACCCTACGGCTCAATACAACGACGGCTCAATACCGCCGCCTGGTGGATGGTCGGGCGAGTTACACAGGTAAACAGGATATGGCTGCTGTGCGTCGATTAAATGCATCCGGCCGTCAGATATTGTCGCAAGGCTCCCGACAGACACTATGTACATAATGGATCGCTTTATAAACTTAATAATCGATATGATTTCGATGTTTATTGCGACATACAAACCGGAAATGGACCTAGGCGATCGACATCCTATACCTGGGATCGTTCACGGCCAGTCTCATTGACGCACGGTAAGAGGACGCTGACGCTATTTTCAGCCCAATTGTTTATTTATTTCACTGCAAACCGATCGGATCAATATATCACCCATACTACATAAAGCATTTACTGACGATCATGGAAGTATAAACGACCCCCCCCCCCCTTTCATCCACGCATGATGAGGCATAACGTATACGATCATGTACAGTTGAATTTTTTAATATAGCGTGTCTAGGGAATAGAGGGCAATCGATAATCTATATGCGTTTAGGCCTATAGCTCACGTTCTAGGAATCACTGCAGAAAACGATAAAAACATACTTATATTCTAGAAGGTATTTTTGTATGAATCTATGAATGAACGTTCCTACATCCTGAACGATAGATAATCGATGTTGAATGGGCCATAGTAATGTCAATTTAGCAATACAATTTAAAAAGTTATAGCCCTGCAAAGAAGGTGAACATCTCCATAGGCTTAGAGTGGTGGCAGACTGGCTATATTGATGGATATAACCAGTCGCAGGGAATGTGTTAATGTAATGCACAGTAATACAATTAGTTACTTTGGGCAGCAGCAAAGGGATGTGTGTTTTACGCTCGTCACGGGAGTGGTCAATCCAACGGAGGACGGCCTCGAACACCGTCTCCTCGCTCTTCACGTTCAGATCATCCCTCTCGATGATGTCCACCAGTTGCTGCAGGGACAGCTCCACAAACTCCTGTGAGACGTGCAACATCTCCTCAAAGTGGCACACGATGAAGAGATGGGCCTTGCGCCTCAGGTCAGGGCAGCAGTAGATGTCCACGAACCTCCAGATGCCGACACAGTTTTCCAGAGACAGCTGGCCTTCTAGAAAGTTAGAGCACGCTCCTACTATGCCAGTGACGCGAAGCTGGTCTGCAGCCACCAGAAGCTCTTCCACGTTCTCTGCTGTCACCAGCACAAAGTGTGTGTAGGAGTACTCTATGATGAGCTGCATCATACCCGGGGAAACCCCAGGGATAGTGTAGACTGCTTTCTCTGAGTCGCTCCAGCGAGTGAAGAGGGCTCTGTGGGACGCAGAGTATAGAGATATCTGATGAGTAAACAGTAAGCAACATTCAGTAGTAATAGTAACAGTGTAGTAATATATTTTCACTGTAGAAGTATAGGGTCTTAGCACAGTAGAAGTATAGAATATTTTTACAGTAGAAGTACAGTATAGTATCTGTTTACAGTATGTAGCACCCTGAAAATATGGCTATTATTCAGAAGTGCTGACTTGCCTTTTATCTCCCCTGGTACACCAAGACGTATTAACTAGTTTCCATTAAATATCCCCTTGATCAATGACACAGGTTTCTCCTTCTCATACCGGCTGGAATATGGATTATAAACAATAACCCTGGATCATATTCTTCCACCCAGTGTTTCCCTGTGGGGCTAGTAGGCGGTGCGAGCAGGGGGCGCTGGTGGCAGGCAGAGAGAGTACGAGAGTGACGGAGGAGGAAGCAAGTCAACTGAGACGGAAGTGTGAGGAACCAGCCTCTTCGACATTGGACTTGGATGTCATCGGTCATGTCTAGACAGAGCCCTGTGTAGGACCACACGGGTGAACGTATTGAACTTGAGTATATTACGGGTTATCCTAGAAAGGTAAACGTAGTAGCGTGTTGCATGTTTTCCCACTGAATAACCCTAGCGATACAACGAGTTATCCTAGAAGAAATGCGGTATAGCCAAGTGTGGCTTAAGTTAAAGATATTCCCTCTAGTGAGGCACCCCGCCAGCGTGGCTTGAAGAAGACCGGTGTTTAGAGACACCCTGCGTCATTATATATTGCGTCTAGCAGGAGGGCTGTTTGGGACCCCAAGAGTAGCTTCAGTGTAAGTAGGGCAAGAGTAGAGCCGCGCGTCTACCCAGCACCGGCCGCCAACAATCAGTCTTCGCCAGCGTTCGACGTCTGCCCTGCACTGGCTGTCTTCAGGCCATCACGGGAGTTCTTCCCGTCCAGCAGAGGTCGCCATCATCCAGCATGCACTCTCAGCCCGATACTGCCCCCCTGCTCCAGCCCCGCTTGCTCGCGCCCGCGACGAGAGCGTTCAACGCCATCTTGCTACCCCGAACAGTGGTGGCGCGGCGAGGACTGAGTTGAGTCCTCTTGGTTGAGTACAATAGAGCGTCAGTGCTCCGGATCCTATTGCACAGTACACAGTGTGGTGCGGCCTACGGGCGAAGCTAAACGTTGCTAAATCTAGTTCATAGGGGTACCCCATACACATTATATGCCGGCATTAGTATAGGACTTTTGTTTTGGTACAGTGGGCCCACATTTTTGATTTCCTTTGAGTGTGATAACGTGTTGGTTCTTTGATAATAATTTCCCATCTAATCAACCCTTTCCCAGTGGGGAGGTTCCAGACCTGAGGTATTATTCCTACCATATAATTAAAGCCTGATAGAGGTATTATACCTGGTACTGACCCAGACGTGGGCGATGAGTCAAATACATTAAAGTATATTATTCCTGGTGCTAACACAGAGGTGTGTGTAGAATATACGGGTACATAAGGTATTGAGTTACAATTGAGCAGTAGTAGGATTTCATTCCGTTGGACCACTCCTATTAAGCTTTTGTATTCAACCGTACCAATTAACATAAAAACATTAGATGGGATTCTGTGTGTGTGTCCATTACTGTGCACAGTGTTAACTATTTTGGTGTGGGTAACGCTACTATAATTAACCCCTTCCTACTCCACCTTTCCCTTTTTATTGTAAGGTTTCTAGTGTCACTGAGGGAGGGTACTGCTGGCGCGGGGAACCAAGTTATTTATTTACAATTCAGTCACTAGGTGTGGGAGGGTTAAAGGAGTAATTGGAGAAGGTGAGAGCGTGTTGGGGAGTACTGCTGACCGCCCTGCTGCAGGGGAGGAAGACCAGAGTACCAGACCAGGTTGGTAAATCCCGGGCCCCTTCCACTCACACTGCCAGCCTCGAGTTGAAGCTCCAGACTCAAAGACGGAGGTGCAGTCAGACAGAGCTCTACTGTGTCTCGCTACCCAGTGATTGTGCCCACCTGTTCCCACGAAGCAGGGATAATCCACCCTGCTACAAGTAGAAATACAGTATAGTATCTGTTTACAGTAGAAGTGCAGTATATAGTATATTTTTACAGTAGAAGTACAGTATAGTATCTGTTTACAGTAGAAGTACAGTATATTATCTGATTACAGTAAAAGTACAGTATGGTATCTGTTTACTAACCAAGCTAACCTGAACCAAGCTAAACTTACCTGAAATAGTCACTGCAGTCACCCAGGAGGGCCTTGTGGGCATTAAACTCGGTGCCTATGACTTTAATAACCACATCACAGAACCTTCCCTCCAGACGTAGCTCATTAAGGATTGTACAGGACATTGTTTCCTTTTCCATGTGGGCATTTTAAATTGTATCTACAGAATATATTCAAGCTTACAGACAAGTAGCCGGAAACAACAAGTGAGATCTTCACTTGTCTTCTGAGATCTGAGCTCTTCGGAGAGAATTGTCTATTATGACATCATACTGTGCCATCACAAATGTTCTAGAATGTGCTTTATGACATCATACTGTGCCATCACAAATGTTCTAGAATGTCTATTATATCATACTGTGCCATCACAAATGTTCTAGAATGTGCTTTATGACATCATACTGTGACATCACAAATGTTCTAGAATGTCTATTATGACATCATACTGTGACATCACAAATGTTCTATTATGACATCATACTGTGACATCACAAATGTTCTAGAATGTTTGATTATGAAATCATACTGTGACATCACAAATGTTCTAGATTGTACTATTATGACATCATACTGTGACATCACAAATGTTCTAGAATGTTTGATTATGATGACATCATATTGTGACATCCAGTGATGGGAATAACGGCGTTATAAATAACGGTGTTACTAACGGCATTAGTTTTTTCAGTAAGTAATCTAACGGATTACTCTTCCAATTTTAATAACGTTACCGTTACTGCCAAAAAATGCGGCGGGTTACTATGATTGAAGTTGTTTTCCCCCGCCAGAGGTATCCTGGGGCGTTGAATCGACAGGTGTCCACAAGGCCAACAGCCTTGGCGGCCGAGGGATCGGCCATGTTGGATGGGCTCGGCTTGGAATATACAAGCCGTCGCCGTCCTGCCGCGAGCAGCCCGCTCTCCGATCACTCCCTCCCTCAACTCCAGCGGAAAAAGGGGGCTCTGATTGTTTCCTTTGGCTGCAGGCCGCGTGCCTTCGTTGAAGCGCGGGCGGCCCCACTTTTCGCTTCTCATGGGGACAGGGGCTGACACCCAGTTGATGGCTGAGCCTGGGTCTGTCCGTGAGAATGTTGTGCTGTCAAGCGGCTCCCACACCATAAGCTGTGTTGGTTGAGCCTGGTGTTAGGTCTGTCAACTATAAGTGTTGTCAGCAGGGGGGCTCGAAACCTTTTGAGGCACACAGTGCGGGCTTCCCCGGCCTCGCCTTCGCCAGGCCAGGTATCATGTTGGTGCCTCCCACTCCTGAAAGATTGGCAGTGGTCTCACAGGTGCGTGTGATTTGGGTGGTAGTAATATCACTGCAGGGCTACGGTGTGTAGGAACCCATGGGGGCCTCACACCTTGCATGTCCGGCTGCAGAACAACTCCTCAGCATGCTCTGGAAGAGTGTTCAGTGGGGGAGCGTTTGTCACCTAGAACTGATGTCAGCTTCCCCCGTATCAAACCGGCCCTTTCTGTCGGGGTCCCCCCTTGGGTGCGATTGCCTCGTGGGCAGTGTTGGGGTCAGATGTCCCGACACGGAACGCTCTGCTCGCACGGGTCCAGGGTTGGCTACGCACAGCGGTGGTACCGGGCCGCCTATCTACAGTTCCTTGCGGACCTGCGCCACATGGCAGGTTGGGAGTGTCATCACATATGGCTACAGCAGTACCATATGTCGAGGTGGATGGAGAGAACGCTGAGGCGGGGACTTGTATTTACACAACCCCACCCGTTTTTGGGTTTGGTACAGACCCTATTGTCAGGGTCACTAGCAGTGACAGCCCTGGTCAACGAGATCTGATCTCTGTGGACGAAGCAAGCCATCGTCGTGGCGTTTTCCTCCCGGTGTTCTCTGGTGCCTGAGAAATCGGGAGGGGGGGGGGGGGGGTGTCAGACCCATGTTGGACCATGGGAAGGTTCAGTATTTTTTGGATCGTCTCCTACCTGTTGAACACTGTCAGGTGGGGGTCTGGTTCTCCTCCATAGACCTGTAGGATGCGTGTTCGCATCCCCGATCTTCCGTCCTAGGGCTTACCTACGCTTCCTTACAGGGTTAGCGTATGAGTACCAGGGGCTGCCGTTCGGCTTTTCTCTGGCTCCCCGCATCTTCACCAAGTGCGTGGAGGCCGCACTGGGGCCTCTGCGTCGTCAGGGGTTACGAAGTGTATTCTGCCCTGCTGACGTTCTGGTCCTTGGCGGTCAAGGTGGATCGTCAGGTCTCATGCCAGGCAGGGTTCCTACCAGCCTGGGGTTGCTGTAGACTGGAAGTAGAGTATTCCTCTTCCCAGTCAACGGGTGGAGTGCTATGGGCATCCCTCTCAGAGCGTGTTGCGACACGCTCGGGAGGTTCCGTCCTAGGACGGTTACAGCGCTGTCCGTGATACGCCTGCTCGGTATGAGGACATCTGCTCATTCCGTGGTCCCTCTTGGCCTCCTCTTCACCCCAGGAGGAGGTTACAGAGGTGGTTCTTTTCCAGTATGGAAATAGACCCGGTGAGAGGCAAGTCAGGATGGACAATACGACGTCAGTGTCGTATATCGACAGACAGGGAGGAGTACGCTCCCCCCGTCTGCACCGGCCGGCGGGCGGCTGGCTATGGGCGTTCTCCATCTGCGCGGCCTGATGGCTCCCCACATCCCCAGCAGGGTGAATGTGGGTACAAGTGTAATGTCGCGGGGCGGTCCTCACCCTGACGGGTGGGGATTACGTCCGGGCATAGTCAGGCAGGTCTGGGACCGATGCCGTGCCGCCTGGGATTCTTTCCCCATACATCTGTTAGGTCAGTTGTTGGCGCGGGTACGTTGAGGAGCGCAGGTCCTTGATCCTGATTGCGCCGGACCGGGGCGTGGTTCCCGGTCCTGATCCAGCTACTGGTAGCTCCGCCATGGCCTATTCCTTGGTCGGCGAAGGCCCTCACTCAAGCACACGGGTCGCTGTTCAGTACCCGGTGTTGTGCCAACGTCTGATGGTTGGCTGGTGAGAGGGTAAGTCTGGAGAGGATGGACCCTTCTGTGGTTGATACCATCCGGAATGCGCATGCTCCCTCCACTGTCGCACTTTACGCGGGCAGATGGCGTATGTTCCAAGAGTGGTGTAAGGCGGGGGGCAGGGACCCGGTGTCCTGCCCCCTGGATGCTGTCCTTGTTTACCTCCAGTCTCTCCTTGATAGACTGTCGGCTTCGACGGTGAGGGTATATGCAGCAGCTATATCCTCTTATCATGAGGGATTTGAGGGTGATGTTTTGTTCAGCCACCCTCTTGTGAAGTGTTTCCTGCTTGGCGCCCGACGCGTTAAGCCGGTAAAACGCTTTTTGGCTCCGAGTTGGGATCTTCAATTGGTCCTTGGTCGGTTGTCCTTGGCCCCGTTTGAGCCTCTTGAGCAAGCGCCATTGGAACAGCTGTCATTTAAGACCGCATTCTTGCTGGCCGTCACCTCCGCTGAACGCGTGGGTGAGCTTTGTGCTCTCTCGGTACGACCAGAGTGCCTGTCTTTTCGTTCCGATTGCAGTGCCACTCTGCGGCCTAATCCTGCCTTCGTGCCTAAAAATATCCGGAGTTCCTTCCGCTCCAGGGATATTGTGGTTCAGGCGTTTCATCCACCTCCTCACGCTAGTGAGTTGGAGGCGGGCCTTCACCTGTCATGTCCGGGCTTGGGGATTTACCTCAGTCGTACTCAGGGCCTCAGGGCTACCGATCAGCTCTTTGTCTGTTACGGTGGTTCTCGTGCTGGTAAGGCACTATCGAAACAGCGCCTGTCCCATTGGTTGTGCAAGGGCATTGCCCTTTGCTACACGTTCGCCGGGCTGGCTCCCCCTGGGGCCTCAGTGGAGGACATCTGTGCTGCAGCTTCATGGTCCTCCCCGGGTCCCTTCGTAAGGTTTTACCTCATGGACATGACCGGGGGTTCTGTCTCCCAGGCGGTTCTGAGGTCTGTGGCCTCTCCTGCTTCCCGTCCTTTGGTGGGGTAGCAGGGGTGTGTGGATGTGGGCCACAGTGTGTTGTGTCACACGTGGTTCCGCCTGTGCTGTGTGTTCAAGGGGTTCTAGTTCCCTCTTGTTCACACTCGGGTGGAGTTGACTGCGCCCCCTCTTCATTAGGAAGGATGGGGTGACGGGACTCCCCTCCCCCCTGATGTGGGCTTACGGGTCCTAGTTATATGAGTACTGGCTAAGCGTCCCGCTCTTAGCGTGCCCTGAGTTCCCTTGGGGAAACTTTTCTTTGGAAACGATTTTTTCCGAGGAAGAGTGAGTGGTGGCCATGCCCAGTACTAATATAGTACGGCAGTAGGGGCGGGGCCTGGCAGGTGCTGGGTGTATTTTTGGTTTATTCGTTGATGGAGTACACTAGGTACATGAGATGAGGTATATCTCGGTATGGCTTAAGAGCGGGACGCTTAGCCTGTACTCATATACTCATATCGTTAACCCTTTCACTACCACACTACAGAAGGTTAACCTTTCACTACCATACTACAGATGGTACAAACGTTACAGTACTATACCTGTATGTCGTGTATGTCATGTCACTATGAATTGAAAATGGGGGACCCTGATGTAAACAAGACAAGCGTCTTTCTCTGGTCTGAATCCCCTTAACAATTGTGTGTATTGAGCCGTACTGTGTTGTACCCATTCTGCAATCTGTTAAATAACGTTTTCATTCATTCATGCATTCATCCAGGTGCAGTTAAAACATCTGGCCCTTGTTCAGAGAGAACGCAAGCTGTTACAGGAGATGACTGCTTCCACAAAAAAAACATGCGCGACCATGGATCTGTCTCTAGGCCCTTCCACACCTGCAAGCCAAGATATCACGATGCACTACAGCTTTGATTACGCACAGCAGGTGAATATCCAATATAATGTTGCTTTTTGTTGTTAACTTGACAAAAAAATGTTTGTTTGCTGTCAGGGGAGGAAACTAACTTTTTGGCTTACCAGCCAACTGGCGAGTAGATGATTTTTTTTACCAGCCAAACTGATTTTTTTACCAGCCAAAAATAAATCGCTAATTGTGATAATTACTTCTTTGTATGTCTTCTTCTAAATTTATTTTCAATCATTGTAATAATCACACCGTGTCTCTACTCTTTAAAATATTTATTAGCATAAAACATTAATAAGTGTCTCTACTCTCCACAATATTAGCATACAACATGTATTAATCACACTGTCTCTACTCTTCAAAATATTAGGATATCACATACAGTATTAACATGAAAGAGGGAACTATTCTGGACTGGGTTGGAACTGGGCAGTGAACGATGCTGGGCTGGACTGGGTTGGGCAGGGAAAGTTGGGCTTGTCTAGGTTGGACTGGGTTGGGCTGGACTGGGCTGGGCAGTGAAAGAACCAAGCATTGTAATGTAATAGCTAAATAAAACAACTTGAACTTAACTTGTTACATTTGCACTCTGGGTTCAGCATGTGTATTCTGAATGACAAGTATGACAACATCACCGTTGTGGAGGGCATATGGGCAGATTGCTGAATGATTTTTTTGTTTTGTTTTGTTTACTAGTACTCGCCAGACTGGCGAGTGCTCTTCATGAATCACTCGCCAAACATAAAAAATACTCGCATTTGGCGAGTAAAGTGGCCTAATTTCCTCCCCTGTTTGTGGTATTACAGCACTCGCAGCACTACATTTAATTTATTTCAATGTCCTTTTTTCTTTTCTTTTTCTTTCTTCTTCGGTTTGATCAAGCAGGTCTACAGGAATAAGTCTGTCTGTCTGTCTGTCTGTCTGTCTGTCTGTCTGTCTGTCTGTCTGTCTGTCTGTCTGTCTGTCTGTCTGTCTGTCTGTCTGTCTGTCTGTCTGTCTGTCTGTCTGTCTGTCTGTCTGTCTGTCTGTCTGTCTGTCTGTCTGTCTGTCTGTCTGTCTGTCTGTCTGTCTGTCTGTCTGTCTGTCTGTCTGTCTGTCTGTCTGTCTGTTTGTCTGTCTGTCTGTCTGTCTGTCTGTCTGTCTGTCTGTCTGTCTGTCTGTCTGTCTGTCTGTCTGTCTGTCTGTCTGTCTGTCTGTCTGTATGTGTCTCTCTCTCTCTCACACATATTTTAAATGTGTTGTTTATTCTATTACAGCTTCAATGCCAGCAGTCCTGGCATGGTGACGGCGAAATTACACCGTGATGATGCTGAGCCATTCAAGTTTCTGCTGCTGAAAGACCCAAAACGCTACCCAACCATCTCTGGTTTTCCAGTGCTACCCCCACCCGGACTCGACAACGACCGGCAGGAATATATTTTTAAGGAGATAAGACAATACTGTTCTGATGCCGCAAAATACATCACATGCCCGCTCCCAACGTCTAGAGCACCTCAGAACAAGACTGTACGATGTTAGATATACCACATGGAGAAGACACATGGATGTAGAGAGCATTCCGTATACACGCAACAAGAACAGAGAGACACACACACAAACGCACCATAGGTCACTTTTAAAAAGACACTTTAAGAAAATAACTTGTTGTGATTGTTGCATAGTGCATATTGATGGCATTCCCCCAGGCCATCAGAGTCTTGAACACTGAACTCTCCACACACAAACACACATGAGCACACACACAATACACACACTGTACTAGCAGTCACTTTAACATGAACACACACACACACACACACACACACTCATGCTGCACATGCTCACACTCATGGTCACTTTACACAATGTAAGGTCACTTTAAAAAAAAAAACAAGAACAGGAGTGGTTCTTGTATAGTAAATAGATGTAAAGCTTTTGTAAAACTCATGTACATATACCTGATATGTCTTACTCTTATTACTTGTATTATTGCACAAATGTTGCATTCTCATCCTATTGGATTCTTATTATTGCATTCTTGTACTATTGTTTTATTGCACAATCGTAGCGGGCATGGCCAACCGCATTTCACGGTATGCCCTGGTATGTATGTGATGAATAAACAAAATGTCACTTTAAACAAAATGGAAAGGTCACGTTAAAGGAAAGAACCGATGTGGTTCTTGTATAGTATAGTTTAGACTATAGTAGTATAGCATAATGACAGAGTTGAAACTGTATATTGTATTAGCATGTCTATTTTTATCATGCACATCTTATGCCTTCTTATTACCTGTTTTTTATGTCTATTTTATTATTAGTATTAGTGCACAATCGATGCAGGCATTACCACCCGCATTTCACCGTATGCCCATTGCCCTGGTATGTATGTGACGAATAAACCTCTTGAATTGATTTGATATCTCTGTCTGCTGATTTGTCATGACATGATAATATTTCTATTACATACTATTATCATACTACTGCTATTACATACTATTATCATACTGCTACTACTACTACTAAGATAAGATAAGATATTCCTTTATTGATCCCCTTGGGGAAATGCAGGCATCATAGCAGCGTGGGGGAGGGGGTACAGGTAGTAAAAACATCACAAGCTGTGTAAACAAATAGGTAAATATAATTTACTATCTAACTAACTGAAATATATATTCACAGTGTCACATAAGGTGCAGTATGCATAAGGTAGTGTTATAATTTACTATCTAACTAACTGAAATATACATTATTCACAGTATCACAGTATCCACATAAGGTGCAGTATGCCTAAGGTGGTGTTATTGTCCTCCTTGGGTTCCTATTAGTTCTAAACTACTATTAGTTTAGACTAGTAGTTCTATTACTACTACAATACAAAGTGTTTGATTTTGTATCTAGAAAAATCCCAAATAATGAAAATGGAGACATGATGGCACAATCGCTGGACTCTGTCACATATGGTATATACCTTTGATTTGGAAATAATATAGGTTTAAGGCGAGCAACCCAAACGATTTGCGCATATGCATATAACATGTCATATCTTTCTATCTAGAAAACAAGACTGGATTATTTTGATTATTATTAATATTTTGCACTAAAAGTGAATTATCTTTATTGTATCATAAACTTCAGAATGTCATCTTTCAAAAGAGACCAGGCTAATGCATGTGCTATAAGTATAAAGTATAGTGTTTTGATTTGCAAAGAAAGTATGCAGTCCCCAAAAACGAAAACTAAAATGGCCAATTTTGGGGGTGCCTGTTAATTAATGGGAACTAGGATCCAGTTTTCCAAATTGTCCTAGCTGTCTTTCGGGAAAATAGTTCAGAAATTGTTCAATGAGCCCTTCTATGTGGCTACAGATGATGGGCTTCAAAAAAAAATTCAACATTATGTTCCTCCAAAAAAGCCATCAAGCTGAGTAAATACCCCAAATCTCCATTGATTATCCTGGAGTGCCACAAACGGAGTTTCTTAATCCAGCTCTCCATTTTAGTCCAAACAGGTCTGTGTCCCGACCTTGTAGTCCCAGATGCAACGTATTGAGGCGGTCAAAGATGTCGGCTAGATAATATATCATTATCAGCACATTTCTCTGCCAATCGGTTGTTTTTGTCTGCAAGGAAAATCCGTGCCTCTGACAACAAATTTATCCATTGCGAGTGTCAATGTTACACCCAAAATACATTATACATGCGCAGGATGTAGTGAGATGTGTATTGGAATACTGTGTCGGCCTCCGTTGATGAACTGGCGAGACATGGCAAATACAAACAGCTGCCGGGTGGAAAACTCAACCTTGGTTTTTCTCGTTCTCTTTTTTTTTTTGCCCATTGTCACCTACCCGCGACCCCACTGTGAGTCGCGGCCCGTAGTTTGAGAACCGCTGCACTGCAGTGTGCACCAACATGTCTATATAGGGATACCCGTGCACACCCCAGTGCAATCCCAGTATTAAGGCACACAGGAATACCATCTATAGACCTAATATATCAACATACCCCCCGCCCTACCCAGACATTCACCGGCTCAAAAACCACCCACCCACAACATTCCCTCCCCCCCTCGACACCCACAGACACACGCACACATTCTCCCCCTTATACCACCCTCTTCTACCCACCCCCCATCTCCACCATCCCACCCCCCCATCTCCACCCTCCCACCCCACCCATCTCCACCCTCCCACCCCACCCATCTCCACCCTCCCACCCCACCCATCTCCACCCTCCCACCCCACCCATCTCCACCCTCCCACCCCCCACCCCCAATCTTCACCCACCCCCTTCCCCCCATCTCCACCCTCCCACCCCCCCACCCATCTCCACCCTCCCACCCACCCACCCATCTGCCCCCTCCCCCCATCTCCACCCTCCCACCCCCCACCCATCTCCACCCACCCACCCACCCTCCCACCCCCCCACCCATCTCCACCCTCCCACCCACCCACCCATCTGCCCCCTCCCCCCATCTCCACCATCCCACCACCCCATCTCCACCCTCCCACCCCCCCACCCATCTCCACCTCCCCCATCTCCACCATCCCACCACCCCATCTCCACCCCCCCACCCCCCCACCCATCTCCACCTCCCCACATCTCCACCCTCCCACCCCCCACATCTCCACCCTCCCACCGACCCACCCATCTCCACCGTCCCACCCCCCATCTCCACCCTCCCATCCCCCCCCATCTCCACCCTCCCACCATCCCACCTACCTCCACCTCCCCCATCTCCACCCTCCCATCCCCCCCCATCTCCACCCTCCCACCCCCCCCCATCTCCACCCTCCCACCCCCCCCATCTCCACCCTCAAACCCACCCACCCATCTCCACCGTCCCACCCCCCATCTCCACCGTCCCACCCCCCCCATCTCCACCCTCCCATCCCCCACCCCTTCTCAACCCTCCCACCCACCCATCTCCACCTACCCCCATCTCCACCTACCCCCATCTCCACCATCTCCACCGTCCCACCCACCCATCTCCACCCCACCCATCTCCACCCTCCCACCCACCCATCTCCACCCCACCCATCTCCACCGTCCCACCCCCCATCTCCACCCTCCCACCCCCCCACCCCCCCACCCATCTCCACCCTCCCACCCCCCCACCCATCTCCACCCTCCCACACCACCCATCTCCACCCTCCCACACCACCCATCTCCACCGTCCCACCCCCCCACCCATCTCCACCTCCCCCCATCTCCACCGTCCCTCCCCCCCACCCATCTCCACCCTCCCACACCCCCCAATTTCCACCCTCCCACCCCCCCATCTTCACATCCACAGACACACGCACACATTCATCCCTGAGCCACTCACCCACGACATTCCAACCCCCCCCTCTACACCCACACATACGCATTCTCCCACTCTGTTTCCTCAACACATACGATCAGTGGGTGCAGGCTTGCTGCTGAATTTGCCCAGATTTAGTACGCTTCTTGAACGTGGACATATTTGTAGCAGATGTTGAGATTAGATTTGTATATCTATGTTGTGTATGTCATAAATGTCATTATGAATTGAAAATGTGGGACCCTGATGTAAACGAGATGAAAGTCTTTCTCTGGTCTGCATCCCCTTAACAATTGTGTGTATTGAGCTGTACTGTACTGTACCCATTCTGCAATCTGTTAATAAAAATGTTCAATCAATCAATCAATCAATCGATTAATCAATCAATCAATAAATAAATCAATCGATAAATAAATAAATCATGGCAGGTGATCAGGTAAAGAGTTCCAGAGTTTCGCACCTTTGACAGAGAAAGCTGATTGAGCAAAAGATGTTTTACAAAGAGTGACTTTACAATTACTTCTGGCGGGTGCTCTACATCTGGTGTTTTGTAATATTTTTAACACACTTACATAAAAACATGGGTGCAAGTCCGTTTAAGCAAGTAACATAATGGAGATCAACAAAATTGACAAAGCTTAAAATCTTGTATTTACCCTCTTAACGTTCGGCGTACCGTATACGGTACACCACGCCACTCCACGTTACTTTGCTCTCGTCTGTCGGCTCCGGGCTGCATCTTTCGCCGATCATCCAATACACCGTTGGAAAGTCAAATTTGCCAATTTCGGATCGCCACCACACTCAACCCATTGTGTGCTTCGGGTCTCGAGTTACAAGACGATATATCCGGCGAGCGTCATTTGACAGGCCGCTCCGCCAAGTGACCACGTCCAGTAATAACCGGTCCTGAACTGACCAATCGCGGCTGACGGCGAAAATGATTGATCACCGTTGTAGCCAACGAGCATGTGCTCCGAAAGAGACTGCAGCAGAGCGGATGAGAGCGGGGGAAGGTGGTGAACGTTGACGAAGAACTCTGTTGTTGTTGTGACTCAATGAATCATGATGATGGTACTGTCATCAACTTCAGTAGGAAGAAGGTGAATGTCTCTCCTGTCATCATTAGGGGGCAGGAGGTGGAGATAGTCCAGTGCTATAGGTATCTTGGTGTAAGACAGTAAGCTTTCTTGAACACAGAAGCTGTGTTCTGCTTCCAGTCCAGGAAGCAGAACACAGATTCTGTGTTCAAGAAAGCCCAGTCTCGGCTTTTTCATTTGAGGAAGCTTAGATCCTTCGACATCAGCAGGTCACTTCTTCATGTGTTCTTGTATCCTTGCTAGTGTCCTTTTTTATGCTGTGCTCTGCTGGGGAAGCGGGGGGGGGGGGGGGGGGGGGGGGGCAGCACCACGGCTACTGACAAAAAAAGTATAATTAAATCATTAAAAAGGCTGCTCAGCGATTGGCCTCCCTCCTGATTCCTTGGCGATCATTATTGCCAAGCGAACTAGAACTAAATTGAACACCATTTTATCTTTTGAAGGCCACCCACTGTTCATTATTTTTGATGCTCTGCGAAGCTCATTCAGCGATAGGTTGTTGATGCATCGATGCTCTACTGAGCGATTGAGAAGGTCCTTTGTTCCTGCTGCCGTTAAATTTTTTAACGAACACCGCTAGCTCTGTGTTGAGAAGCTCTCCTCTTCTTACTGTGTTGTGTATCTTGTACTGTATGTAATTGTTTCTTTCATGTTTGTATATTTGTATTCGCTCTGGTGGCAAACCATGTTTCCCCTTGGGGATTGAGAAATAAACCATACCATACCATACAAAACCTTCTGTTTAATCCTCCTCCCTTTATTCATTTGCTTAGATTAGTACACGTGATCTCAAGCAGGTGCTGCACGAGCTCAGTGGCAGTTTTTCATTTCTGGTAATTTTTAGCATGGTGTTATTCACTGTCAAAGATGCAAAAAAAAATCATAATTTATATTCTCCTTTGGTTCATCACAATGTACTCAAGCCTAGTAACAGACACAATATGTATGACACTGGGAATACATTCCCTGAGATCCATAGATGTCCCTAGATACCAAGAACATGCAAATTGATTTGTAGAAGTGGAGCAATCTTCCATTTACTTAGGTATGTATTTGTAGGCCGATTTTCAGAAAATAGGGCTTGGGCTTAAGATGTTAATATTACTTTATATGTTTATGTGTGGAACAGTATCACTGATTTTAACACGGCTTAAATAGAGTAAATGTTACTAGCGAAATAACCTTGTAAAAAATCTGAAATAACCATTGCACCGGAAACCGGAAGAACTCGGCACGGAATGTTGGTGTTTTATGTAAGATAAGACACATTCTAAACCAAAAAACACTGTATACACTGTACTGTACGCTCTTCCTTCCATATATGAACTACTGTGAGGAGGTGTGGGGTAATACCTACAAAAGCACTCTCTACAGCCAATATGCACCATGCAAAAAAAAGCAATAAGAATAGTCAACAATGTAGGATATTATGAGCACACAAATAACTTATTTATAAAGCTACAAACATTGAAATGTATGGACCTAGTTGATTTCAAAACTGCTCTCTATTGTATACAAAGCCAAATATAAATTAATCCCAGGCAACATTCAAAGATGGTTCAGAGACAGGGAAGGAGAATATAACTTAAGAGGGAGAGGCAATCTTAAACAACCAATGGGACACACTACGCTGAAAAGCATGTGCATATCTGTTTGTGGAGTGAAGTTGTGGAATGACTTACCTGAATACATCAAAATGAGTAAACATATTGCACAATTTAAAAAGCAGCTTAAAAAATACACATTAGAGAAATATAGAAATGAGTAATGCGGATAAACAAAGTTATGTTATATTGTGTTATGTAGTGTTGTACTGTACTTACTGCTGTCAAGCGACTCAAGTTTTTTCTTTTTGTACTATAAGTAAAAGTATATTCTATAATGTATTATACTAAATTATGTTATATCAAGTCAAATTTAATGGAAGAAAAAATTTAAATGTAAGGGGGTAGGGATCAATAAGCTTAGCTTCCCTCTACTCCTTTCTTGAACATGTCAACAAACTAACTACATTGCTCTTGACTTTTTGTTTATAATTTTCATTATGATTGTTCTGTATGACGGAGCTTGATATTGTGATTTGTTTGGAGGAATATGGAGAATACATGTTCAAAAATAAACGTTTTCATTCATTCATAACTCGAGGAAGAAGAAATCGTTGTCTTATTCCGACAGCGGAATACCAACCATATCACGTTGTTTATATCTCACATTGTCAAACCTCAACATTATTGCCCCAAATGTATTGTTTCTTTACCTTCCTTTGTTTTGACTAGAGCCTCGAAATCATGCAGAATTAACGTAAGGTTATGTATATAACCAAGTTCTATGAATTATGGCGACGCTCAGCATCATCTGCACTGTACTTCACTTTGTGCACGAGCACTGAATAAAAAATTCCACCATGTACCTTTACATCCCAACATTCGTCTGGCCACACCCCCATGCGCTTACCTTCATAAGCAGGTGTGTGGTCACCTACTCGCCTCCTTCCCAAACTTTCACCACAAGGCGAGATCAAGGGCCGCAGCGGCGTCTGATGCTGAGCGTCGCCATAATTCATAGAACTTGGTTATATACATAACCTTACGTTCTGTTTCGTTATGGCTCTGCTCAGCATCATCTGCACAAGAAAGGCTGAGCGGGAGCCATAGCCCTACAAATGTACCCCGCTGAGGCCCCCCACAACCCCCCTAATGGAGGATACCCCCCCTATTGGAGGCTTACGGGAGGGAGACGGATCCGACCGTGCGAAGAGGAACTCAAGCAACTCAACACACTGGGTGAGCAGACCGTGGCTTGACCCCACGACTACACACACGCACAACCCGCATGCCACCAGGGAACGAACGGAAGGAACAACCTCGTTACTGCCCCCAAAATCACGGGGTCAAGAGCAAACCCAACCCCGTGGCAAGGCTGTAGCAGCGGAGCGCGAAGGAAGACCCAGACCCACTGAAGGGACTGGATCCCCTGGAAAAAGGGGGCCCGGAGAGGTCAATGACGCCAGGCATCAAGACCCCACCAGGCGGTCACTTAGTGACACCGCCCCCCACATTGCCAGCGTATTCGGATAAGGCCCCTCCAAGAGCGGGCCCTTTCCCCCCAATAGCACACCGCCTGGCACACTGACCCTGCAGAACAGGCAGTCAGCATGGCCGTAAGCACTCAAAAAAGGTTAACCAACGGAAGCAGGCAGTGCACCGGGGAAACCAGGCAGCAAGCTGTAACCTGAGCCTGGAGCACTGCGGACGAGACAGGCGCCAAAGGAGTCAGCTGAAAACAGCCCCCCCGGCGGAAGGGGCGTATGCTGGCGTTGTTGATCACCATGACAAAGCCTCCATTAAAAAAAACCCACCCAGAGGGGTCGAGGCAGAGAAGGCTGACATGATTGTCAGACGTCATGAACGTGCAGGGGCACACTCAACCGGGCAACCCGGGAGTTTACTCTGCTCCAACATACCAGGGAATCAACTACCCTCTCGGTACAGACGGTGGTTGTTCCTATAACCCCTCAAGAAAAAACTCCAAAACATACCTGCGGGTATACACCAGCTATACCGCAGTACAAGTGTTTCAGTTTCCAAAAAAGGGTTATCCTAGGCCTACGGTATCAACGAAACTTTACTTCGGACCGGGCCCGGCGGCCCGGGAAGCACACAGGATTACCAGAGGGAGTCCAGAAGACCACCCCAACAGCCCCCTCTTCGCCATGCGTGAGAGAGGAGCGAAAGAAAGGAGAACCAGCCCCTTATGATAGTGCCAGGTACAAAAGAGTACCCAAGAAAGAGTCTCCATAACACCTAACCCTGTGACACCCGGGCCGACCCGGCATTTTTCCCCCTGAAAAAAGCCCAAGTCCCACAGGGTACCAGAACAGCAGATCTGCATCCCCGGCGGACAACGGGTTAACTGACCTGGACCAACGTGACCAGAACCAGTCCCGTGCCCTAACCACGCCGACATGCCTACTCCAGGAGAAGGGGCAGATATGCGTGTTGATCTAAAACATGAAAAGAGGGCGCCACCCAGATGGTCCGGTTTGAACCGTGCTCGGTGGCCCACCCCCAGGGCGTGAGACCCCTCTACCTATGTTCTGATCTATTCCGTTAACATCCCCCAGATATGAACGAGAATCCGTCAAGACCCAGTAACAGGCTCTCGGAAGAGGAAAAAAAACCCATCCCAGTTGCTTTATAAAAACGCTGTTTTAATAACAAGCAACCAAGGCGTACTAGCCACCCGCATGATTCTTATCAGAAACACCCTGAGCCAGCACTACGCATGCGTCGGGACACAAAACACATCAATGAACAGTCTAACCAGACCCCACATTGATCCCTCAAGGCGCCTGGGAGAACGACAAGAAGGGTGTGGTGCTTCATATACTCCACACTCTTTTATTAAAAAAGAAAGAAACACAGACTGACATGAATCCCACTTGACGCAGCCGAGGATAAAAACTGTTTAAATTTGTATATCCCGTCATCCCTACCACAGAGGATAGATGGAACTCCCCAGAGAGACTTCCCACGTGAGCCATAGATTGAAAAAGCCATGGTAACCTTGAGTCATGTGACCAACCGACTCAAGTTACACATATATCGAGCATAGTGGAACCTTAATTCCTACGCTCTATCCCGACACTTTGACAATAACAGACCTTACATACAGGTCTAACTCACGGAAGCCATCGTCCAATAGCAACGTGCGTAGTGACGTGTGCTATGACGGGGGGAAACCCAAGACTCAATGCCTGTAATAGGTGCAGAGTCTGGGAAACCCTTTCCCCCCCCCCCCTCCCTGCCAAACCGCCTAACAGCTTGGCCCTGACTGAACTAACAAGAGAGGAATAAACCCCCTGACCAATCAGAAGAGGGAAGGAGGGGTTTATCCGGTACCCCCTCACAAGCCCAACCCTTGCATACAACAACAACTAGCCATATGATACCTTTAGTAGCAATGCTAATGAATAGCACAAGCTAATACAATGCACGCTAACAACAGACAATCTGTGAACAGGGTTTATAACAAGACCAAGTCACGTGTTTGTGTGAATCCTACACCCGCATCCATGTTGTAACACAGAAAAAACACTGATAGAGAGAGAGAGAACGGCTGAGCCGTGGTACGTTTTCATACAAGCATTACTGCAAACCCAACACAACAGTGTTGTAGCTCAATATCACTGTGTAATCAACAGAACACACAACTAGCCTCTACCTTTATGTGGAGATTCAGGCCGAGGCAGAAAAAACCCTTTTTCAACCGAGTGTAGGCTGCAGGCCTTGCTTAAGCTCTAACATGAACGTAACCCTCCGATCAACCCATACTAGTGAAGATTCACACGTTGCAACCCCATCATATGTTTGGTGAATAAACACACAGTTTGTTAACAAAAAATACAGTCCCCTTTTAGAGGGGACTCTTTATTTTCGAACAAAATCATATCATGGTGGGGCTGGGAAGGGAAACAGAGGGGACCACAGGGGGAAAAAGTCACTGGGTCCTAGCGACGCCTGCCACGAGCCGCTCGGGATTTGCCACCTCGTGGAGCACCGGAGGGACGGTAAACGATCGGCGGCTGGTCTCGACGATCCCTACCGTCGCCTCCGGGTGTAGATGGGCTGGCTGTCGTAGCAGAGGCGCCCTCTCTCCTCCTGGCCTTCTTCCCAGAAGGTCCAGCAGTGGCGGTGGTGGCAGCGGCGGCCACGGCGGAAGATGCTCGACGACGTGGCGGCCGTCTGACTCCACCGGCGACATCGGGAGGGGGGAAATGAGGCTGGAGCATGGATCACTCCTCCTGCATCTCTCTGCAAGTCGAGGTCATCAATTGCAGGGCCGTCCCGAATAGTCCAGCATCGGAGAGGGGTGCCGTCAGAAGTGGAACTCTCTTCTTCTCCGGCACACGCGCCTGCTCCAGCCAAAGGTGGTGCTGGACCAGAGTTGCCAGGGCGCGCACTTTCCCAGCGGCTATAGCCTGCAGCTGAGTCAGATGCAGGATGGCTCCTGCCGACTGGGCGAGCTGGTCATGTTGTACATCAGTCATCTCCGTGCCGCCCGTCAATATCCCGGACATGAATCTCGTCAGCTGCGCGATGTTGGAAGTGGCAGCTAGAGATTGTGTCCCGGAGATAAATGACTGGTCGCTCCAATATGCCAACCGCCTCGCCAATTTCCCTTGGGGAAATTCCTTGGGGCTTCCGTAACGGCTCCCACACCACCTCCGGACAAAGGAGCACCGCCATCGGCCTATCAAGCCGTGGCACGCCCTCCTTCATACCGTCGACCAAACCCGCCACCCGCGTGACTTGCACGTAGGCAGGGGTAAGGCCTATGATGTGGGAGACCACCTGGCCCTGACGGACATAGGCCGCCATTGAGGGGAAAAATGGGTAGACAACGTCCACCCCTCTCACCGGGCGACGTTGCCATAGATGACCTATGAGATCATCAGGGACAGGAACAGGCAGTGGCTGCGGCAGCGGCACGCTGTTTGCGACTGCCGCCGCCGCCATGAGCTCGGGAAACAAACCACCCAGTTCCCCCTGCAGACTTTCCTCCTCCGAGCCCGCATCCCTCACATACAGCAGTCTACTACTGGTCAAGGAGCCACATTCTGATGTGGCTGATAGCAGGGCATCCCGCCGACGAGTCAGAGGTTCTACCCCAACGTCTTCGAACGAGGCGCCCCAAGGAGACATCTCACCCCCCTCCAGTGTTACCTGGACGGGCGGGAGACATGTCTCCACCGGGCCTTCAAATAAGAACCAGTCCGCCTCTATCATGTAGTCCTCTGTCTCCATCGGGCATGTAGAGACCGACGCATCCTCACCTGGCTCCAGCAACTCACCAAAACCGGGCCGTTCGCGTCTGCAAGCCACCATCTTGCGACAAAAAGTTTGCGTCTCAAATCCCCCGCAACCAAGGGAACCGGCCGCCCAACAGCGGACGATTCCCCGGAAGCAGAGGAACCAGAGCCGGAACCAGGCCATCGCACAGGCGACAGCCCCGGTGCACCAGCTCCTTGGAGAGGCAAACTACCCATCGGACGCCTACCGGGCGTGGCTGCCGACCACGAGAGAGGTCTCAGCCCCGCTCCAAGACGCACGACGGAGGCGGAAATGGAGAACCGCTGGTGAAAAGTAGCGTTGCGAGCGCGACTGCCCGAAGTAGACTTATTTATTTATTTACTTATTATGACTTAGTTTTTTTCTATCGAAATATATGAGAGAAGAAAAAAACAAGCAACAATGTAAACACGTCTCAACTTTCTTCAGCTAACAACCTCGTCAAGTGTGGGATCTACCGAAGGCACTTCCTTGTGGTGAAAGTGAAGAAGGAGGCGAGTAGGTGACCACACACCTGCTTATGAAGGTAAGCGGATGGGGGTGTGGCCAGACGAATGTTGCACGAAGTGAAGTACAGTGCAGATGATGCTGAGCGAAAGCCATAATGAAATAAAACACCGGTATACACATTCCAGAAACCTGTAAAACACAAATTTTATAAACTTTGGACCTGTAGCTACTACATAAGACTTCAGGATATGGAACCATTATATTTTCCAGCTCCTACCTCTATCCACTAAGTGCAATATATTTATACTTATTCATCCTATGGATATAAGGTATTACCCCACACCTCCGCACAGTAGTATACTGCTATACTTATTTTATTTTATACTTATCTTTGTTGACTAGTCTCTGGAGCGTAACAGAAAGAAGCATTTTGTATAAAAGTATTCTGTACTTCTGTATGACAACTAATAAAGAAACTTGAACTTGAACTACTGACTGCAAGTCAGTTTTAACATTATCAGAGACCATAGTCTTGAACACACACACACACACACACACACAAACACACACACACACACACACACACACACACACACACACACACACACACACACACACACACACACACACACACACACACACACACACACACACACACACACACACACACACACACACACACACACACAAACACAAGACACATGGACCCTGCACTACACATTATAATTATATTATAACTATTATAATTATATTTTATTTTAAGCTTGTATAACAGCTATTTTCACAGTCATGACAGCATTTACTGTGACAGCACTTAGTGACATAATTATGTTAATGATTTTTTGCTAATTCAAACCTACCGAAGTCGGCCCATGTCACCCCACTTCTTAGGGACCTGCACTGGCTCCCCATTGCTGCACGAATCCGCTTCAAGGCCCTCGACCTGGCATATCGTGCGGCAAAGGGAACTGCTCCCGCCTATCTCCGGTCAATGGTCTCTAACTACATACCCTCAAGACCCCTACGCTCTGCATCTTCTGGCCGCCTCAGACCTACTCCTATCCGAGCTCCGGGAGGGCCATCAAAGAGAAGTTGCCTATTCTCAGTCCTTGCCCCACGATGGTGGAATGAACTACCCACCCCAGTTAGGACAGCCGAAACCTGTACAATCTTTCACCGTCGACTAAAGACACACTTCTTCAACCATTATTATTATTTTTTTTTATCCACTTTTTCTCCCCATTTTCTATTTTTCTCCCATCCCAATTTCGTGTATCTAAATCTTCCCTCCCCTGTCTTGACGTTGCTAGACTATGCCTCCCACTGGTCGGTTGTACTGAGGACAGAAGCCTTGCATCACGTATCCCCTCCGGTACATGAGGAGGCAGCCTGTCGCATCTTTTCACCGCAGCAGCTCGAACTCTCAGTGGCGAGGAGTAACGCGTGGGAGGCTCACGCTGCCCCCGTCACTTCCTGCTTCCGTCACATCGGCGTCACCAAACCGACCTGTAGGAGTCGCTGTCCACAACGTCAAATCCCCACAAACTGGCTTTCCCACCCTCTAACACTTGCCAATTGTGTTAGTATGAACGACCGGCCAGCCGGTAGCAACGCCGAGAGCTGCGTCTCCTGCGTTAGAGGCGAGCGCCTTGCCCACTGCGCCAATCAGCCGCCCTTCGTCAACCATTATCTGAAATAATAATAAAAAGGTAAAAAAAAATCTAACCCTAACTAACCTTACTGTCATGCACTTGTCCTAATAAACTAACCTACACTGTAGCACTCAACACTTTGATGAACATTGTTACTCAGCTGATAGAGTTGTGCCCTTCCTGATGACTTGTCGTACAGAACGTGTAAGTCGCTTTGGATAAAAGCGTCAGCTAAATGACTCAATGTAAATGTAAATGTAATGGGAGGGGAGTGGCTGGGGGTTCACGCCCAGCCCAAACTGGCAGAAGTGTTAAAAAATCTGGCCTGCCTGGGCGGCTACGTGGCGTAGTGGGCAAGGCGCTCGCCACTAAATGCTGGAGACGCTGGGCTTGTCAGTTCGAGCCCAGCGCTCCACATTTGCTTTCAGTTTAGCTGGTCGTCCGTACTAATACACATTGGCCGTATTAGGGGGTGGGAAACTGATGGGTGGGGATCGGGCGTTGTGGACAGCGACTCCTACAGGTCGGTTGGTGCGCCTGCGCAGTAGAATCAGGAAGTGTCTTGGGCAGCGTGAGCCTCCCACGCGTTACTCCTCACCACTGAGAGATCGAGCTGGGCAGGTGAAAAGATGCGACTGCTGTTACCTCAAGTACCGGAGGGGACTTGTGCTATGTATGACTTAGTCCACATTGCAGTTGGCTTGTGGGAGGCAAGAAACAGTGACCGTGACAGGGGAGGGTTGAATTGGATGATACGAAATTGGGATGGGAGAAAATATAGAAAATGGGAGAAAAAGTGGATAAAAAAAAAAAGAAAAACTGGCCTGCCTTTGAGAGCGTATTTTCTCAGCTTTATTCATCTAGAAAAAAGACCGTTTTACAAGATTCAAATGAGCACATCTTCTTCAAATATTCTCATTGTGACACAACATATGACACATCATTTGAAAGCTTACATTATGTACTTTCATAATCTGGAAAATGGAGACATGTGCCATCAATCGCTGGTCCCAGTCACATTATGAAAACGTGTCATATCTTTCCGAGTCCGAGTTTGTCTGCCTCAATTAACAGTCATTCTTTTTCCAGTGGTGACGGGGAGGGGGGTTGTTGTGGGGGGTTGTTGTGGGGGCGTGGGGCATCAGGTAGACTAGAGGTATAGTGATCAGTACAGTTACCCAGAGGATTTTAAATACAGACATCCTGGGGCCATAAATCATAAATCTGAATTGGATGTTGTTTGTTGCCAGTCTTCACTGTGGTTGATTGATCCAGAGGTATTGCTGTGGCCCTCTGAGGATTAGATCTGATTATACTACTTTGTACTCTGTAATATGTTGTACTATGTGATACTTTGAATCATTTTCGAGGCACCTAATTTTCTTGACAACTTTTTTGTGGAAATTATGGAAAAACTTTAAATATGATATATAATCTATATATGCAAAACCGTTAAACAAAGCCTCTCTCTATGGCACGAGGACAGCTGCTCCAACCCCCTTGGACCCTCTCTGTGCACAGTGCCTGCTGGAAGCCTTACTCAGCAACTTATTAATCGAAAAACTATTTTTCTCAAAAGTGCTCATTATTTCACTGCATTTATTTCTGCTGCATCTAATGCCACAGAAAAATAAGCATCCCCCAAGTGACATCACGCTGACCATGGCCACGCCCCCTGCTAGTATATAAGCAGGTGAACCTATCACTGATCAGGGCCACGCCCCCCTGCTAGTATATAAGCATATGCACCTATCACCAGTGTTGTGCTAGTTACTGAAAAATAGTAACTCAGTTACTTTACTAGTTACTTCATTTCAAAGTAACTTCGTTACTGTACTAGTTACTTACACCCAAAAGTAATGAGTTACTGTGAAAAGTAACTATTTAGTTATTTAAAAAAAAAAAAAAAAAAAAAGATTGCTCCCGAGTCCCATGCCCCAGATAGTACTCAAAATCGGTTGATCAACTTGACAGTTTCCATTCACATCACCGAACTCTGCTAAGCAATGTGGTCTAGATACAAACACAAATCTGACACAAACAAATGTTGTCCCGAGTCGATATAATAAGAAGTGCGCCGGTTGAAGGAACAGCCTTGATGTCGCCGGAGCGTTTCATTATAACCATTATAATTCAAGGGTACTACGACTATGCGTGCACCTCATGGTACCAAAGCACCTCAAAGGCGCTTAAAACTAAATTACAAACATCACAAAACAAACTGGTCAGACTACTACTTGACCTGAACCCCAGAACCCACCTCACCCCTGCCCACTTTGACAACCTAGGATGGCTTAGAGTAGACGACAGAGTACAGCAACTTGCAATGGGCCTGGTCTACAAGATACACTATACGACCGGGGTACCCATGTACATGTCAAAATACTTCCCAAAGGTCAGTGAATACCACAACCACTACACCAGAGGAAGCTCAACAAATCATGTAAAACCCAGATTCGGCTCAAACAAGGGACTAAACACGTTTCGCAATTATGCCACAACAATGTGGAACGCCCTACCCAAAGCTAGGGGTAACAGTACTGTATATTTGAATACCGTTTATGTCACAAATGTATCAGTACTAAATACCTATATGTCCCTATGCCATAAATGTCATGTATGTTGTGTATGTCATAAATGTCTATATGAATAAAAAATGGGGGACCCTGATGGAAACAAGACAAAAGTCTTTCTCTGGTCTGCATCCCCTTAACAATTGTATGTATTGAGCCGTACTGTATTGTACCCATTCTGCAATCTGTTAAATAAAGTTTTCATTCATTCATTCATTCACCATCTTGCAAGTTGCAACGTTGTTTAAGATATCAATCAAAGCATTGCAACGTTAGAATAGTTAGGATATCAATTGTGCATGAAAGGACTATATTTATATTGTTTGATTAGTATTATGAGATTCCCTGGCAGATTTCGTAAAGTCAAAATCCGTTGATCAACTTGAGTTTCAGTGAACACATTGCACTCACCAAAGTCTGCGGTGGTCGAGATGTAGTAACGTTACGTTGTCCAGTTGACTCCAGCAGCGCCTCAAACATGTTCTTTATCTCGTTTCCATGTTGTATATTAATTATCTCTCCAAGTAGTTGCTAAATGGTTTGTTAGTTTGTTACTGCGTTCTTTTTATGTAGATTCATAGCGAGCGTTTGTTTTGTTTACAATAGAGAGGGTCTATTTCTTTCCGTAGCCGCATTTCTGGCTTGCGCATTTCTGATTGGCCAGTGGCCAGACTCGCCTCGTATCATTCTACGCGGGTGGCGAGTGGATTTGGATGAGTGACAGTCCTCGTAGTTAACGTTAGACTCCAGTATCTTTGAGCCAAAACACAAATGACATAACTAAAACGTTATTTTCTTTTCGCTCGACAAAAGAGAAATACGCGAGTGCTCGGAATCTCAGGAATAGTAAACAAAACACGCCCCCAGCATAGCGTTCCCCGCAGCCAGGATATGAGGATAATAATAATAATAATAATCACTACCGCTCGCTATCAATCTACGCCGTATATAACGCAAATAACGCAGTGACGAACCATTCAGTAACGTAAGTAGCGTTACGCATTTGCCAACTATGCCCCAAAACTATGGAACACACTACCAACACACATCAGAAACGCCAGCTCTATACACATTTTTAAAGGAAAATTAAAAACGTACCTATACAGTCTAGCTTACAAATAGTTATGGCTTGGAAAAACCTGATGGATCCATGAGGCTAGGATAAGCCTTGTGGACCCAACTTTTTAGATGAAGGAACGGGTACATAGGAGACACGCCTCCAGTTTTTCAAAAGTTTTTGACACGCCGCAGCTTCTGAGCTGAAGGCGTGTTTTTGCGGACCTCCCAAACTTTCAAACTTTTTAGATGAAGGAATGGGTACAATAGGAGACACGCCTCCAGTTTTTCAAACGTTTTTGACACGCCTCAGCTTCTGAGCTGAAGGCGTGTTTTTGCGGACCTCCCAAACTTTCAAACTTTTTAGATGAAGGAATGGGTACAATAGGAGACACGCCTCCAGTTTTTTCAAAAGTTTTTGACACGCCTCAGCTTCTGAGCTGAAGGCGTGTTTTTGCGGACCTCCCAAACTTTCAAACTTTAGACTGTTTTCTTTATACGTTTTTCTTTTTCTTTCTTTCTACCACAATACACGGCCACTGATGGATCCATGGGACTTGGTAAAGCACTATGGACCCAACTATGACCACTGATAAAAACGTAACTACACTAGCGTTATAAGAGCTAAACATTGCTACCATACAAGTGCATTGGTTTAGTGCACTTCCGGTTGCCACTGAGCGGAAATGTTTGTGCGGACCTGTTCTCCCAAACTGGTAAGCAAATGACTGTTTTTACGTTATTTTCATTTTTACGTTACTATTATTATTATTATTATTTTTTATTTTGATCTTAACTGATCACTATGACTTTATTGCTTTTATCGTTATATATGCCTATAATTGTGTACAGCACTTTGAGCTACATGACATGTATGAAAGGTGCTTTATAAATACTTACTTACTTACTTACTGAATTTCAAAAGTAATGCGTTAGAGTACTAGTTGCGGCAACTTTGTAACGCGTTAGTCCCAACACTGCCTATCACTGACCAGGGCCACGCCCCCCTGCTAGTATATAAGCAGGTGCACCTATCGCTGACCAGGGCCACGCCCCCCTGCTAGTATATAAGCAGGTGCACCTATCGCTGACCAGGGCCACGCCCCCCTGCTAGTATAATATACTAACTATAATATAATTTATTGTAGCGCTGAGAGATGGGAGTCGGAGACGGAGATGGGAGTGTCTCGAAGGAGAACGTATCACATTTAATATGCATGAGAACACAACATATCACAGTAACGTTTGCTAGTCGAATGAATGCCGGGCGGAACCAATGTTTCTAACAATAGTTCCGTATGTGAATTCTGTCTAATCACCACAATATATATATATATATATATATATATTATAAGCAAGTGTAACGGATGGTACCGCGAAGCCCAGTCACGATGGACTTCCGACGTTGTGAAGTTACTGTGGCACGGTAGCGGTACCGGAAGTAAAAACTCACTCCCCAGAGGCATCCAGACCTGAGTGCTTAGAAGTGAATTCACCTCTTGGTACAGAGGTCTGTGATGTCGCCCGCGGTGCGGGAGACCGGGGTTCGACTCCCACTCACGGCATGTTCAGATAGAACCGGTTACACAGGGCAGTGGCATTATTGTAGGAGATAGACTCTCATTCTCCCCTCTCTTTGATGACAGACCAAAAGGTCTCTTTCCCTCTCTTTGATGTAAATTACATATCCTGAGTTCATATAACCCTATTGTGTTCAACACTCCATCCTTCCTCTCTTAACACCCCTTTCCATATCAACCGACCCCAACCCCCCCCCCCCCCCCCCATCTCCCACCACAGAGCCAGAACACCTCACCCCCCCCCCCCTCCTCTCCATATCAACAGACCCCAACCCCCCCCCCATCTCCCACCACAGAGCCAGAACACCTCATCGCCACCTATTGGTTTGGCATTGTACTACATGTATATTACATCAGTTTAAACCACTGTGTGTGTACAGAGGTTTATTTATTTTTTAATAATTATAAAACCTCTGTGTCAAAAATACCCGGAATCGTGTGGACTGGGCCTGAGTCATCCGCCGTAACTCTTGACTTATTTGTACTTCGATACGCTGCTTGAGTTAAATAAACCTGTGTTAACTAAGTCTATATTTGACTAACTACATTCATTGATCCGGGTAAATTCCTCCACACATACAATCTCCTAGTGGGCAGGGAGTGAAAACACATGTTTTGCCAGCATTCATATAACCTGTTAATCTGTAAGCCGTATTTCGCCTAAAGGTACATGCCTAAGTAAAATAATGCAAGATTGCTCCACTTATGCAAGGTCAATTTGCATGTTCTTGGTATCTAGGAACATCTAGGGACCTGGGGGTATGTATTTCCAGTGTCAGAAATATTGTGTCTGTTACTAGGCTTGATACAATTGTGATGAAACAAAGGAGAATATAAATTATGATTTATGATTTTTGCATCTTTGATCAAAAATTGATACGGTAGGAGAAAATGCTCACTGAGCTCATTCACCACCTTATTGAGATCATGTGTACAAAAAAATCTACGCAAATGAACCGCGGGAAGATGATTAAACAGAAGGATTTGAGGGGCGGTCAGGTGGCGTAACGGAGATTGCGTTCGTCACCAACCCCGGGGACGCCTGTTCGAATCCAGCTCACAGCTCCTGGGTTGTCACCAGCTTGGCTGGCCGTTCACACTAATACAATTGGCTGTATTAGAGGGTGGGAGAAGCTGGCGGGGTGGGTCCGGGTCGTTGTAAACAGCGACTCCTACAGTTCGGTCGGGGCGCCTGCTCAGCGCGGATAGGATCTAAGGGGGGTAGTGTGATCCTTCCACCAGTTACACGCTCTCAGTGAGAGTCCGCGCTGCCAGGTGAAAAGAAGCGGTTGATTGGCTAGACGTGTGTCGGAGGAAGCACGTGATAGCCTCCACTCTCCAAGACCGACTGTGGGGGGTAAGTGCGCAGCGACCAGGAAGGGGATTGGGAATTGGCATAATTACTAACATTGGGATGGGAGAAAATCGGAGGAAAAAGGAGGGGGAAAAAGATAATAAAAAAAATAAAAAATAAAAGACATTTAAAAATCGATTTAATTATAAATTCATATTTGACCTTGAACTTGACCTTGACCTTATTATGGTCAAATCATACATCTATGGATAGGGAAAATGCTCCTCTTTCCAATGGCATGGTTGAATCAGGATTTAGTCATTTCCTTGCGGTTTTTACGATAATTAGCATTTTCCAATAAATGTGTATTTCCGATCAATCGTATAAAACATCGGTAAAAATGAAAATATACACTTTGGCTACTGTTTTTGATAGGGTTATAGTCTTTACTCTTGGCTACAATTTTTTTTAAACATTGACCTCTTAACATCCAAGGGCCCACATGTGGACGATTTTTGCCGACCTCTAGTGGCTCGGGTGTGCATTTCTTTTAATACAATATATAGATAGAATTAAAGCCCTATTTGTTGCCTGTCGATTGCCCTTTCAGGTGACAAAATCCGTTTAGCGGTTCTCGAGTTACATGCCGATATGTGAGGCGTGCCCCAAAGTACGCAAAAGTACACATTACTACCCCCGACTCCCGGGGCTCTAGCTCCGTCAATCATTTGGCGATCTCAAAGATCTGGTGTCCTCAGACAGGGTTAGAACCAGGGCCTCTCTCTCTGGTGTCCTCAGACAGGGTTAGAACCAGGGCCTCTCTGGTGTCCTCAGACAGGGTTAGAACCAGGGCCTCTCTCTCTGGTGTCCTCAGACAGGGTTAGAACCAGGGCCTCTCTCTCTGGTGTCCTCAGACAGGGTTAGAACCAGGGCCTCTCTCTCTGGTGTCCTCAGACAGGGTTAGAACCAGGGCCTCTCTGGTGTCCTCAGACAGGGTTAGAACCAGGGCCTCTCTCTCTGGTGTCCTCAGACAGGGTTAGAACCAGGGCCTCTCTGGTGTCCTCAGACAGGGTTAGAACCAGGGCCTCTCTGGTGTCCTCAGACAGGGTTAGAACCAGGGCCTCTCTCTCTGGTGTCCTCAGACAGGGTTAGAACCAGGGCCTCTCTCTCTGGTGTCCTCAGACAGGGTTAGAACCAGGGCCTCTCTGGTGTCCTCAGACAGGGTTAGAACCAGGGCCTCTCTGGTGTCCTCAGACAGGGTTAGAACCAGGGCCTCTCCTCAGACAGGGTTAGAACCAGGGCCTCTCTGGTGTCCTCAGACAGGGTTAGAACCAGGGCCTCTCTGGTGTCCTCAGACAGGGTTAGAACCAGGGCCTCTCTGGTGTCCTCAGACAGGGTTAGAACCAGGGCCTCTCTCTCTGGTGTCCTCAGACAGGGTTAGAACCAGGGCCTCTCTCTCTGGTGTCCTCAGACAGGGTTAGAACCAGGGCCTCTCTCTCTGGTGTCCTCAGACAGGGTTAGAACCAGGGCCTCTCTCTCTGGTGTCCTCAGACAGGGTTAGAACCAGGGCCTCTCTGGTGTCCTCAGACAGGGTTAGAACCAGGGCCTCTCTGGTGTCCTCAGACAGGGTTAGAACCAGGGCCTCTCTGGTGTCCTCAGACAGGGTTAGAACCAGGGCCTCTCTCTCTGGTGTCCTCAGACAGGGTTAGAACCAGGGCCTCTCTGGTGTCCTCAGACAGGGTTAGAACAAGGGCCTCTCTGGTGTCCTCAGACAGGGTTAGAACCAGGGCCTCTCTCTCTGGTGTCCTCAGACAGGGTTAGAACCAGGGCCTCTCTCTCTGGTGTCCTCAGACAGGGTTAGAACCAGGGCCTCTCTCTCTGGTGTCCTCAGACAGGGTTAGAACCAGGGCCTCTCTGGTGTCCTCGGACAGGGTTAGAACCAGGGCCTCTCTCTCTGGTGTCCTCAGACAGGGTTAGAACCAGGGCCTCTCTGGTGTCCTCAGACAGGGTTAGAACCAGGGCCTCTCTCTCTGGTGTCCTCAGACAGGGTTAGAACCAGGGCCTCTCTCTCTCTGGTGTCCTCAGACAGGGTTAGAACCAGGGCCTCTCTGGTGTCCTCAGACAGGGTTAGAACCAGGGCCTCTCTGGTGTCCTCAGACAGGGTTAGAACCAGGGCCCCTCTCTCTGGTGTCCTCAGACAGGGTTAGAACCAGGGCCTCTCTCTCTGGTGTCCTCAGACAGGGTTAGAACCAGGGCCTCTCTGGTGTCCTCAGACAGGGTTAGAACCAGGGCCTCTCTGGTGTCCTCAGACAGGGTTAGAACCAGGGCCTATCTCTCTGGTGTCCTCAGACAGGGTTAGAACCAGGGCCTCTCTCTCTGGTGTCCTCAGACAGGGTTAGAACCAGGGCCTCTCTGGTGTCCTCAGACAGGGTTAGAACCAGGGCCTCTCTCTCTGGTGTCCTCAGACAGGGTTAGAACCAGGGCCTCTCTGGTGTCCTCAGACAGGGTTAGAACCAGGGCCTCTCTCTCTGGTGTCCTCAGACAGGGTTAGAACCAGGGCCTCTCTGGTGTCCTCAGACAGGGTTAGAACCAGGGCCTCTCTCTCTGGTGTCCTCAGACAGGGTTAGAACCAGGGCCTCTCTCTCTGGTGTCCTCAGACAGGGTTAGAACCAGGGCCTCTCTGGTCCCTCAGACAGGGTTAGAACCAGGGCCTCTCTCTCTGGTGTCCTCAGACAGGGTTAGAACCAGGGCCTCTCTGGTGTCCTCAGACAGGGTTAGAACCAGGGCCTCTCTCTCTGGTGTCCTCAGACAGGGTTAGAACCAGGGCCTCTCTCTCTGGTGTCCTCAGACAGGGTTAGAACCAGGGCCTCTCTGGTGTCCTCAGACAGGGTTAGAACCAGGGCCTCTCTGGTGTCCTCAGACAGGGTTAGAACCAGGGCCTCTCTCTCTGGTGTCCTCAGACAGGGTTAGAACCAGGGCCTCTCTGGTGTCCTCAGACAGGGTTAGAACAAGGGCCTCTCTGGTGTCCTCAGACAGGGTTAGAACCAGGGCCTCTCTGGTGTCCTCAGACAGGGTTAGAACCAGGGCCTCTCTCTCTGGTGTCCTCAGACAGGGTTAGAACCAGGGCCTCTCTGGTGTCCTCAGACAGGGTTAGAACCAGGGCCTCTCTCTCTGGTGTCCTCAGACAGGGTTAGAACCAGGGCCTCTCTGGTGTCCTCAGACAGGGTTAGAACCAGGGCCTCTCTCTCTGGTGTCCTCAGACAGGGTTAGAACCAGGGCCTCTCTCTCTGGTGTCCTCAGACAGGGTTAGAACCAGGGCCTCTCTGGTGTCCTCAGACAGGGTTAGAACCAGGGCCTCTCTCTCTGGTGTCCTCAGACAGGGTTAGAACCAGGGCCTCTCTCTCTGGTGTCCTCAGACAGCGTTAGAACCAGGGCCTCTCTCTCTGGTGTCCTCAGACAGGGTTAGAACCAGGGCCTCTCTGGTGTCCTCAGACAGGGTTAGAACCAGGGCCTCTCTCTCTGGTGTCCTCGGACAGGGTTAGAACCAGGGCCTCTCTGGTGTCCTCAGACAGGGTTAGAACCAGGACCTCTCTCTCTGGTGTCCTCAGACAGGGTTAGAACCAGGGCCTCTCTCTCTGGTGTCCTCAGACAGGGTTAGAACCAGGGCCTCTCTGGTGTCCTCAGACAGGGTTAGAACCAGGGCCTCTCTGGTGTCCTCAGACAGGGTTAGAACCAGGGCCTCTCTCTCTGGTGTCCTCAGACAGGGTTAGAACCAGGGCCTCTCTCTCTGGTGTCCTCAGACAGGGTTAGAACCAGGGCCTCTCTCTCTGGTGTCCTCAGACAGGGTTAGAACCAGGGCCTCTCTGGTGTCCTCAGACAGGGTTAGAACCAGGGCCTCTCTGGTGTCCTCAGACAGGGTTAGAACCAGGGCCTCTCTCTCTGGTGTCCTCAGACAGCGTTAGAACCAGGGCCTCTCTCTCTGGTGTCCTCAGACAGGGTTAGAACCAGGGCCTCTCTCTCTGGTGTCCTCAGACAGGGTTAGAACCAGGGCCTCTCTCTCTGGTGTCCTCAGACAGGGTTAGAACCAGGGCCTCTCTCTCTGGTGTCCTCAGACAGGGTTAGAACCAGGGCCTCTCTCTCTGGTGTCCTCAGACAGGGTTAGAACCAGGGCCTCTCTCTCTGGTGTCCTCAGACAGGGTTAGAACCAGGGCCTCTCTGGTGTCCTCAGACAGGGTTAGAACCAGGGCCTCTCTGGTGTCCTCAGACAGGGTTAGAACCAGGGCCTCTCTGGTGTCCTCAGACAGGGTTAGAACCAGGGCCTCTCTCTCTGGTGTCCTCAGACAGGGTTAGAACCAGGGCCTCTCTGGTGTCCTCCGACAGGGTTAGAACCAGGGCCTCTCTCTCTGGTGTCGTCAGACAGGGTTAGAACCAGGGCCTCTCTGGTGTCCTCAGACAGGGTTAGAACCAGGGCCTCTCTCTCTGGTGTCCTCAGACAGGGTTAGAACCAGGGCCTCTCTCTCTGGTGTCCTCAGACAGGGTTAGAACCAGGGCCTCTCTGGTGTCCTCAGACAGGGTTAGAACCAGGGCCTCTCTCTCTGGTGTCCTCAGACAGGGTTAGAACCAGGGCCTCTCTGGTGTCCTCAGACAGGGTTAGAACCAGGGCCTCTCTCTCTGGTGTCCTCAGACAGGGTTAGAACCAGGGCCTCTCTCTCTGGTGTCCTCAGACAGGGTTAGAACCAGGGCCTCTCTGGTGTCCTCAGACAGGGTTAGAACCAGGGCCTCTCTCTCTGGTGTCCTCAGACAGGGTTATAACCAGGGCCTCTCTCTCTGGTGTCCTCAGACAGCGTTAGAACCAGGGCCTCTCTCTCTGGTGTCCTCAGACAGGGTTAGAACCAGGGCCTCTCTGGTGTCCTCAGACAGGGTTAGAACCAGGGCCTCTCTCTCTGGTGTCCTCGGACAGGGTTAGAACCAGGGCCTCTCTGGTGTCCTCAGACAGGGTTAGAACCAGGACCTCTCTCTCTGGTGTCCTCAGACAGGGTTAGAACCAGGGCCTCTCTCTCTGGTGTCCTCAGACAGGGTTAGAACCAGGGCCTCTCTGGTGTCCTCAGACAGGGTTAGAACCAGGGCCTCTCTGGTGTCCTCAGACAGGGTTAGAACCAGGGCCTCTCTCTCTGGTGTCCTCAGACAGGGTTAGAACCAGGGCCTCTCTCTCTGGTGTCCTCAGACAGGGTTAGAACCAGGGCCTCTCTCTCTGGTGTCCTCAGACAGGGTTAGAACCAGGGCCTCTCTGGTGTCCTCAGACAGGGTTAGAACCAGGGCCTCTCTGGTGTCCTCAGACAGGGTTAGAACCAGGGCCTCTCTCTCTGGTGTCCTCAGACAGCGTTAGAACCAGGGCCTCTCTCTCTGGTGTCCTCAGACAGGGTTAGAACCAGGGCCTCTCTGGTGTCCTCAGACAGGGTTAGAACCAGGGCCTCTCTCTCTGGTGTCCTCAGACAGGGTTAGAACCAGGGCCTCTCTCTCTGGTGTCCTCAGACAGGGTTAGAACCAGGGCCTCTCTCTCTGGTGTCCTCAGACAGGGTTAGAACCAGGGCCTCTCTCTCTGGTGTCCTCAGACAGGGTTAGAACCAGGGCCTCTCTGGTGTCCTCAGACAGGGTTAGAACCAGGGCCTCTCTGGTGTCCTCAGACAGGGTTAGAACCAGGGCCTCTCTGGTGTCCTCAGACAGGGTTAGAACCAGGGCCTCTCTCTCTGGTGTCCTCAGACAGGGTTAGAACCAGGGCCTCTCTCTCTGGTGTCGTCAGACAGGGTTAGAACCAGGGCCTCTCTGGTGTCCTCAGACAGGGTTAGAACCAGGGCCTCTCTCTCTGGTGTCCTCAGACAGGGTTAGAACCAGGGCCTCTCTGGTGTCCTCCGACAGGGTTAGAACCAGGGCCTCTCTCTCTGGTGTCGTCAGACAGGGTTAGAACCAGGGCCTCTCTGGTGTCCTCAGACAGGGTTAGAACCAGGGCCTCTCTCTCTGGTGTCCTCAGACAGGGTTAGAACCAGGGCCTCTCTCTCTGGTGTCCTCAGACAGGGTTAGAACCAGGGCCTCTCTGGTGTCCTCAGACAGGGTTAGAACCAGGGCCTCTCTCTCTGGTGTCCTCAGACAGGGTTAGAACCAGGGCCTCTCTGGTGTCCTCAGACAGGGTTAGAACCAGGGCCTCTCTCTCTGGTGTCCTCAGACAGGGTTAGAACCAGGGCCTCTCTCTCTGGTGTCCTCAGACAGGGTTAGAACCAGGGCCTCTCTGGTGTCCTCAGACAGGGTTAGAACCAGGGCCTCTCTCTCTGGTGTCCTCAGACAGGGTTAGAACCAGGGCCTCTCTCTCTGGTGTCCTCAGACAGCGTTAGAACCAGGGCCTCTCTCTCTGGTGTCCTCAGACAGGGTTAGAACCAGGGCCTCTCTGGTGTCCTCAGACAGGGTTAGAACCAGGGCCTCTCTCTCTGGTGTCCTCGGACAGGGTTAGAACCAGGGCCTCTCTGGTGTCCTCAGACAGGGTTAGAACCAGGACCTCTCTCTCTGGTGTCCTCAGACAGGGTTAGAACCAGGGCCTCTCTCTCTGGTGTCCTCAGACAGGGTTAGAACCAGGGCCTCTCTGGTGTCCTCAGACAGGGTTAGAACCAGGGCCTCTCTGGTGTCCTCAGACAGGGTTAGAACCAGGGCCTCTCTCTCTGGTGTCCTCAGACAGGGTTAGAACCAGGGCCTCTCTCTCTGGTGTCCTCAGACAGGGTTAGAACCAGGGCCTCTCTCTCTGGTGTCCTCAGACAGGGTTAGAACCAGGGCCTCTCTCTCTGGTGTCCTCAGACAGGGTTAGAACCAGGGCCTCTCTCTCTGGTGTCCTCAGACAGGGTTAGAACCAGGGCCTCTCTGGTGTCCTCAGACAGGGTTAGAACCAGGGCCTCTCTGGTGTCCTCAGACAGGGTTAGAACCAGGGCCTCTCTCTCTGGTGTCCTCAGACAGGGTTAGAACCAGGGCCTCTCTGGTGTCCTCAGACAGGGTTAGAACCAGGGCCTCTCTGGTGTCCTCAGACAGGGTTAGAACCAGGGCCTCTCTGGTGTCCTCAGACAGGGTTAGAACCAGGGCCTCTCTCTCTGGTGTCCTCAGACAGGGTTAGAACCAGGGCCTCTCTGGTGTCCTCAGACAGGGTTAGAACCAGGGCCTCTCTCTCTGGTGTCCTCAGACAGGGTTAGAACCAGGGCCTCTCTGGTGTCCTCAGACAGGGTTAGAACCAGGGCCTCTCTCTCTGGTGTCCTCAGACAGGGTTAGAACCAGGGCCTCTCTCTCTGGTGTCCTCAGACAGGGTTAGAACCAGGGCCTCTCTGGTGTCCTCAGACAGGGTTAGAACCAGGGCCTCTCTCTCTGGTGTCCTCAGACAGGGTTAGAACCAGGGCCTCTCTCTCTGGTGTCCTCAGACAGCGTTAGAACCAGGGCCTCTCTCTCTGGTGTCCTCAGACAGGGTTAGAACCAGGGCCTCTCTGGTGTCCTCAGACAGGGTTAGAACCAGGGCCTCTCTCTCTGGTGTCCTCGGACAGGGTTAGAACCAGGGCCTCTCTGGTGTCCTCAGACAGGGTTAGAACCAGGACCTCTCTCTCTGGTGTCCTCAGACAGGGTTAGAACCAGGGCCTCTCTCTCTGGTGTCCTCAGACAGGGTTAGAACCAGGGCCTCTCTGGTGTCCTCAGACAGGGTTAGAACCAGGGCCTCTCTGGTGTCCTCAGACAGGGTTAGAACCAGGGCCTCTCTCTCTGGTGTCCTCAGACAGGGTTAGAACCAGGGCCTCTCTCTCTGGTGTCCTCAGACAGGGTTAGAACCAGGGCCTCTCTCTCTGGTGTCCTCAGACAGGGTTAGAACCAGGGCCTCTCTGGTGTCCTCAGACAGGGTTAGAACCAGGGCCTCTCTGGTGTCCTCAGACAGGGTTAGAACCAGGGCCTCTCTCTCTGGTGTCCTCAGACAGCGTTAGAACCAGGGCCTCTCTCTCTGGTGTCCTCAGACAGGGTTAGAACCAGGACCTCTCTCTCTGGTGTCCTCAGACAGGGTTAGAACCAGGGCCTCTCTCTCTGGTGTCCTCAGACAGGGTTAGAACCAGGGCCTCTCTCTCTGGTGTCCTCAGACAGGGTTAGAACCAGGGCCTCTCTCTCTGGTGTCCTCAGACAGGGTTAGAACCAGGGCCTCTCTCTCTGGTGTCCTCAGACAGGGTTAGAACCAGGGCCTCTCTGGTGTCCTCAGACAGGGTTAGAACCAGGGCCTCTCTGGTGTCCTCAGACAGGGTTAGAACCAGGGCCTCTCTGGTGTCCTCAGACAGGGTTAGAACCAGGGCCTCTCTCTCTGGTGTCCTCAGACAGGGTTAGAACCAGGGCCTCTCTGGTGTCCTCCGACAGGGTTAGAACCAGGGCCTCTCTCTCTGGTGTCGTCAGACAGGGTTAGAACCAGGGCCTCTCTGGTGTCCTCAGACAGGGTTAGAACCAGGGCCTCTCTCTCTGGTGTCCTCAGACAGGGTTAGAACCAGGGCCTCTCTCTCTGGTGTCCTCAGACAGGGTTAGAACCAGGGCCTCTCTGGTGTCCTCAGACAGGGTTAGAACCAGGGCCTCTCTCTCTGGTGTCCTCAGACAGGGTTAGAACCAGGGCCTCTCTGGTGTCCTCAGACAGGGTTAGAACCAGGGCCTCTCTCTCTGGTGTCCTCAGACAGGGTTAGAACCAGGGCCTCTCTCTCTGGTGTCCTCAGACAGGGTTAGAACCAGGGCCTCTCTGGTGTCCTCAGACAGGGTTAGAACCAGGGCCTCTCTCTCTGGTGTCCTCAGACAGGGTTAGAACCAGGGCCTCTCTCTCTGGTGTCCTCAGACAGCGTTAGAACCAGGGCCTCTCTCTCTGGTGTCCTCAGACAGGGTTAGAACCAGGGCCTCTCTGGTGTCCTCAGACAGGGTTAGAACCAGGGCCTCTCTCTCTGGTGTCCTCGGACAGGGTTAGAACCAGGGCCTCTCTGGTGTCCTCAGACAGGGTTAGAACCAGGACCTCTCTCTCTGGTGTCCTCAGACAGGGTTAGAACCAGGGCCTCTCTCTCTGGTGTCCTCAGACAGGGTTAGAACCAGGGCCTCTCTGGTGTCCTCAGACAGGGTTAGAACCAGGGCCTCTCTGGTGTCCTCAGACAGGGTTAGAACCAGGGCCTCTCTCTCTGGTGTCCTCAGACAGGGTTAGAACCAGGGCCTCTCTCTCTGGTGTCCTCAGACAGGGTTAGAACCAGGGCCTCTCTCTCTGGTGTCCTCAGACAGGGTTAGAACCAGGGCCTCTCTGGTGTCCTCAGACAGGGTTAGAACCAGGGCCTCTCTGGTGTCCTCAGACAGGGTTAGAACCAGGGCCTCTCTCTCTGGTGTCCTCAGACAGCGTTAGAACCAGGGCCTCTCTCTCTGGTGTCCTCAGACAGGGTTAGAACCAGGGCCTCTCTGGTGTCCTCAGACAGGGTTAGAACCAGGGCCTCTCTCTCTGGTGTCCTCAGACAGGGTTAGAACCAGGGCCTCTCTCTCTGGTGTCCTCAGACAGGGTTAGAACCAGGGCCTCTCTCTCTGGTGTCCTCAGACAGGGTTAGAACCAGGGCCTCTCTCTCTGGTGTCCTCAGACAGGGTTAGAACCAGGGCCTCTCTGGTGTCCTCAGACAGGGTTAGAACCAGGGCCTCTCTCTCTGGTGTCCTCAGACAGGGTTAGAACCAGGGCCTCTCTGGTGTCCTCAGACAGGGTTAGAACCAGGGCCTCTCTCTCTGGTGTCCTCAGACAGGGTTAGAACCAGGGCCTCTCTGGTGTCCTCCGACAGGGTTAGAACCAGGGCCTCTCTCTCTGGTGTCGTCAGACAGGGTTAGAACCAGGGCCTCTCTGGTGTCCTCAGACAGGGTTAGAACCAGGGCCTCTCTCTCTGGTGTCCTCAGACAGGGTTAGAACCAGGGCCTCTCTGGTGTCCTCCGACAGGGTTAGAACCAGGGCCTCTCTCTCTGGTGTCGTCAGACAGGGTTAGAACCAGGGCCTCTCTGGTGTCCTCAGACAGGGTTAGAACCAGGGCCTCTCTCTCTGGTGTCCTCAGACAGGGTTAGAACCAGGGCCTCTCTCTCTGGTGTCCTCAGACAGGGTTAGAACCAGGGCCTCTCTGGTGTCCTCAGACAGGGTTAGAACCAGGGCCTCTCTCTCTGGTGTCCTCAGACAGGGTTAGAACCAGGGCCTCTCTGGTGTCCTCAGACAGGGTTAGAACCAGGGCCTCTCTCTCTGGTGTCCTCAGACAGGGTTAGAACCAGGGCCTCTCTCTCTGGTGTCCTCAGACAGGGTTAGAACCAGGGCCTCTCTGGTGTCCTCAGACAGGGTTAGAACCAGGGCCTCTCTCTCTGGTGTCCTCAGACAGGGTTAGAACCAGGGCCTCTCTCTCTGGTGTCCTCAGACAGCGTTAGAACCAGGGCCTCTCTCTCTGGTGTCCTCAGACAGGGTTAGAACCAGGGCCTCTCTGGTGTCCTCAGACAGGGTTAGAACCAGGGCCTCTCTCTCTGGTGTCCTCGGACAGGGTTAGAACCAGGGCCTCTCTGGTGTCCTCAGACAGGGTTAGAACCAGGACCTCTCTCTCTGGTGTCCTCAGACAGGGTTAGAACCAGGGCCTCTCTCTCTGGTGTCCTCAGACAGGGTTAGAACCAGGGCCTCTCTGGTGTCCTCAGACAGGGTTAGAACCAGGGCCTCTCTGGTGTCCTCAGACAGGGTTAGAACCAGGGCCTCTCTCTCTGGTGTCCTCAGACAGGGTTAGAACCAGGGCCTCTCTCTCTGGTGTCCTCAGACAGGGTTAGAACCAGGGCCTCTCTCTCTGGTGTCCTCAGACAGGGTTAGAACCAGGGCCTCTCTGGTGTCCTCAGACAGGGTTAGAACCAGGGCCTCTCTGGTGTCCTCAGACAGGGTTAGAACCAGGGCCTCTCTCTCTGGTGTCCTCAGACAGCGTTAGAACCAGGGCCTCTCTCTCTGGTGTCCTCAGACAGGGTTAGAACCAGGGCCTCTCTGGTGTCCTCAGACAGGGTTAGAACCAGGGCCTCTCTCTCTGGTGTCCTCAGACAGGGTTAGAACCAGGGCCTCTCTCTCTGGTGTCCTCAGACAGGGTTAGAACCAGGGCCTCTCTCTCTGGTGTCCTCAGACAGGGTTAGAACCAGGGCCTCTCTCTCTGGTGTCCTCAGACAGGGTTAGAACCAGGGCCTCTCTGGTGTCCTCAGACAGGGTTAGAACCAGGGCCTCTCTGGTGTCCTCAGACAGGGTTAGAACCAGGGCCTCTCTGGTGTCCTCAGACAGGGTTAGAACCAGGGCCTCTCTCTCTGGTGTCCTCAGACAGGGTTAGAACCAGGGCCTCTCTGGTGTCCTCCGACAGGGTTAGAACCAGGGCCTCTCTCTCTGGTGTCGTCAGACAGGGTTAGAACCAGGGCCTCTCTGGTGTCCTCAGACAGGGTTAGAACCAGGGCCTCTCTCTCTGGTGTCCTCAGACAGGGTTAGAACCAGGGCCTCTCTCTATGGTGTCCTCAGACAGGGTTAGAACCAGGGCCTCTCTCTCTGGTGTCCTCAGACAGGGTTAGAACCAGGGCCTCTCTGGTGTCCTCAGACAGGGTTAGAACCAGGGCCTCTCTGGTGTCCTCAGACAGGGTTAGAACCAGGGCCTCTCTCTCTGGTGTCCTCAGACAGGGTTAGAACCAGGGCCTCTCTGGTGTCCTCAGACAGGGTTAGAACCAGGGCCTCTCTCTCTGGTGTCCTCAGACAGGGTTAGAACCAGGGCCTCTCTGGTGTCCTCAGACAGGGTTAGAACCAGGGCCTCTCTGGTGTCCTCAGACAGGGTTAGAACCAGGGCCTCTCTCTCTGGTGTCCTCAGACAGGGTTAGAACCAGGGCCTCTCTCTCTGGTGTCCTCAGACAGGGTTAGAACCAGGGCCTCTCTGGTGTCCTCAGACAGGGTTAGAACCAGGGCCTCTCTGGTGTCCTCAGACAGGGTTAGAACCAGGGCCTCTCTGGTGTCCTCAGACAGGGTTAGAACCAGGGCCTCTCTCTCTGGTGTCCTCAGACAGGGTTAGAACCAGGGCCTCTCTGGTGTCCTCCGACAGGGTTAGAACCAGGGCCTCTCTCTCTGGTGTCGTCAGACAGGGTTAGAACCAGGGCCTCTCTGGTGTCCTCAGACAGGGTTAGAACCAGGGCCTCTCTCTCTGGTGTCCTCAGACAGGGTTAGAACCAGGGCCTCTCTCTCTGGTGTCCTCAGACAGGGTTAGAACCAGGGCCTCTCTGGTGTCCTCAGACAGGGTTAGAACCAGGGCCTCTCTCTCTGGTGTCCTCAGACAGGGTTAGAACCAGGGCCTCTCTGGTGTCCTCAGACAGGGTTAGAACCAGGGCCTCTCTCTCTGGTGTCCTCAGACAGGGTTAGAACCAGGGCCTCTCTCTCTGGTGTCCTCAGACAGGGTTAGAACCAGGGCCTCTCTCTCTGGTGTCCTCAGACAGGGTTAGAACCAGGGCCTCTCTCTCTGGTGTCCTCAGACAGGGTTAGAACCAGGGCCTCTCTCTCTGGTGTCCTCAGACAGCGTTAGAACCAGGGCCTCTCTCTCTGGTGTCCTCAGACAGGGTTAGAACCAGGGCCTCTCTGGTGTCCTCAGACAGGGTTAGAACCAGGGCCTCTCTCTCTGGTGTCCTCGGACAGGGTTAGAACCAGGGCCTCTCTGGTGTCCTCAGACAGGGTTAGAACCAGGACCTCTCTCTCTGGTGTCCTCAGACAGGGTTAGAACCAGGGCCTCTCTCTCTGGTGTCCTCAGACAGGGTTAGAACCAGGGCCTCTCTGGTGTCCTCAGACAGGGTTAGAACCAGGGCCTCTCTGGTGTCCTCAGACAGGGTTAGAACCAGGGCCTCTCTCTCTGGTGTCCTCAGACAGGGTTAGAACCAGGGCCTCTCTCTCTGGTGTCCTCAGACAGGGTTAGAACCAGGGCCTCTCTCTCTGGTGTCCTCAGACAGGGTTAGAACCAGGGCCTCTCTGGTGTCCTCAGACAGGGTTAGAACCAGGGCCTCTCTGGTGTCCTCAGACAGGGTTAGAACCAGGGCCTCTCTCTCTGGTGTCCTCAGACAGCGTTAGAACCAGGGCCTCTCTCTCTGGTGTCCTCAGACAGGGTTAGAACCAGGGCCTCTCTGGTGTCCTCAGACAGGGTTAGAACCAGGGCCTCTCTCTCTGGTGTCCTCAGACAGGGTTAGAACCAGGGCCTCTCTCTCTGGTGTCCTCAGACAGGGTTAGAACCAGGGCCTCTCTCTCTCTGGTGTCCTCAGACAGGGTTAGAACCAGGGCCTCTCTGGTGTCCTCAGACAGGGTTAGAACCAGGGCCTCTCTGGTGTCCTCAGACAGGGTTAGAACCAGGGCCCCTCTCTCTGGTGTCCTCAGACAGGGTTAGAACCAGGGCCTCTCTCTCTGGTGTCCTCAGACAGGGTTAGAACCAGGGCCTCTCTGGTGTCCTCAGACAGGGTTAGAACCAGGGCCTCTCTGGTGTCCTCAGACAGGGTTAGAACCAGGGCCTATCTCTCTGGTGTCCTCAGACAGGGTTAGAACCAGGGCCTCTCTCTCTGGTGTCCTCAGACAGGGTTAGAACCAGGGCCTCTCTGGTGTCCTCAGACAGGGTTAGAACCAGGGCCTCTCTCTCTGGTGTCCTCAGACAGGGTTAGAACCAGGGCCTCTCTGGTGTCCTCAGACAGGGTTAGAACCAGGGCCTCTCTCTCTGGTGTCCTCAGACAGGGTTAGAACCAGGGCCTCTCTCTCTGGTGTCCTCAGACAGGGTTAGAACCAGGGCCTCTCTGGTGTCCTCAGACAGGGTTAGAACCAGGGCCTCTCTCTCTGGTGTCCTCAGACAGGGTTAGAACCAGGGCCTCTCTGGTGTCCTCAGACAGGGTTAGAACCAGGGCCTCTCTCTCTGGTGTCCTCAGACAGGGTTAGAACCAGGGCCTCTCTCTCTGGTGTCCTCAGACAGGGTTAGAACCAGGGCCTCTCTGGTGTCCTCAGACAGGGTTAGAACCAGGGCCTCTCTCTCTGGTGTCCTCAGACAGGGTTAGAACCAGGGCCTCTCTCTCTGGTGTCCTCAGACAGCGTTAGAACCAGGGCCTCTCTCTCTGGTGTCCTCAGACAGGGTTAGAACCAGGGCCTCTCTGGTGTCCTCAGACAGGGTTAGAACCAGGGCCTCTCTCTCTGGTGTCCTCGGACAGGGTTAGAACCAGGGCCTCTCTGGTGTCCTCAGACAGGGTTAGAACCAGGACCTCTCTCTCTGGTGTCCTCAGACAGGGTTAGAACCAGGGCCTCTCTCTCTGGTGTCCTCAGACAGGGTTAGAACCAGGGCCTCTCTGGTGTCCTCAGACAGGGTTAGAACCAGGGCCTCTCTGGTGTCCTCAGACAGGGTTAGAACCAGGGCCTCTCTCTCTGGTGTCCTCAGACAGGGTTAGAACCAGGGCCTCTCTCTCTGGTGTCCTCAGACAGGGTTAGAACCAGGGCCTCTCTCTCTGGTGTCCTCAGACAGGGTTAGAACCAGGGCCTCTCTGGTGTCCTCAGACAGGGTTAGAACCAGGGCCTCTCTGGTGTCCTCAGACAGGGTTAGAACCAGGGCCTCTCTCTCTGGTGTCCTCAGACAGCGTTAGAACCAGGGCCTCTCTCTCTGGTGTCCTCAGACAGGGTTAGAACCAGGGCCTCTCTGGTGTCCTCAGACAGGGTTAGAACCAGGGCCTCTCTCTCTGGTGTCCTCAGACAGGGTTAGAACCAGGGCCTCTCTCTCTGGTGTCCTCAGACAGGGTTAGAACCAGGGCCTCTCTCTCTGGTGTCCTCAGACAGGGTTAGAACCAGGGCCTCTCTCTCTGGTGTCCTCAGACAGGGTTAGAACCAGGGCCTCTCTGGTGTCCTCAGACAGGGTTAGAACCAGGGCCTCTCTGGTGTCCTCAGACAGGGTTAGAACCAGGGCCTCTCTCTCTGGTGTCCTCAGACAGGGTTAGAACCAGGGCCTCTCTGGTGTCCTCCGACAGGGTTAGAACCAGGGCCTCTCTCTCTGGTGTCGTCAGACAGGGTTAGAACCAGGGCCTCTCTGGTGTCCTCAGACAGGGTTAGAACCAGGGCCTCTCTCTCTGGTGTCCTCAGACAGGGTTAGAACCAGGGCCTCTCTCTCTGGTGTCCTCAGACAGGGTTAGAACCAGGGCCTCTCTCTCTGGTGTCCTCAGACAGGGTTAGAACCAGGGCCTCTCTGGTGTCCTCAGACAGGGTTAGAACCAGGGCCTCTCTGGTGTCCTCAGACAGGGTTAGAACCAGGGCCTCTCTCTCTGGTGTCCTCAGACAGGGTTAGAACCAGGGCCTCTCTGGTGTCCTCAGACAGGGTTAGAACCAGGGCCTCTCTCTCTGGTGTCCTCAGACAGGGTTAGAACCAGGGCCTCTCTGGTGTCCTCAGACAGGGTTAGAACCAGGGCCTCTCTGGTGTCCTCAGACAGGGTTAGAACCAGGGCCTCTCTCTCTGGTGTCCTCAGACAGGGTTAGAACCAGGGCCTCTCTCTCTGGTGTCCTCAGACAGGGTTAGAACCAGGGCCTCTCCTCAGACAGGGTTAGAACCAGGGCCTCTCCTCAGACAGGGTTAGGTAGGTTTCAAGTTTCAAGTTCAAGTTTCTTTATTAGTCGTCATAGTAAAATACAGAATACTTTTCCATGAAATGCTTTTTTTTTTATATATGAGCTCATATGAGAGTGTGCTAGATAAAATAGATAAAAAGTATAAAATAGAAAAAGTCAAGAGTACGTAAACAAAAAGTGTTTAGTCAATCAATATACATATATGAAATATACAATACAGAGTAAAAAAAGAGTAACGGTGAGGTGCAATGCAGCGATGGGATGAGGTACGACTTAAGGTAAGGTGCAATGATGATGTATGAGGGTTAGAGTTACTCAGACAGGGGGCAGCCTTGATGAGAGGATACACCTCATAAATCCCCAGTGGGAATCTCACCAGCGCACACGATATGGAAAACCAACGCGTCTGCATCAGCAGCGGTGGACGCCCCGCAAACATTAGTGTCTATAAATCTATTAAATAGAGGTTTTCAGCAGAGAGAGGGAAGAGAGAACCCAACCCACTCCCGTCGAAAGGGAGAGGAAACAGGCAAGTCCACTCCTCTGCATGTATCGACTGACCGCTAAATCCACTTTATACCCCGGGGGGGGGGGGGGGGGGGGCGTGGGGTCAACAAGCAGGAGTGCTGCTGGGACCCTGCGACTGGACCATCTGATTACCAGAGGGGAGGGGTGGGGAGAGAGAGAGAGAGACACAGATAGAGAGAGAGAGAGAGATAGACAGAGAGAGACAGAGAGAGAGAGAGAGAGAGAGAGAAAGAGAGAGACACAGATAGAGAGAGACACAGATATAGAGAGAGAGAGAGAGAGAGAGAGAGAGAGAGAGAGAGAGAGAGAGAGAGAGAGAGAGAGAGAGAGAGAGAGAGAGAGAGAGAGAGAGAGAGAGAGAGAGAGAGAGAGAGAGAGAGAGAGAGAGAAAGAGAGAAAGAGAGAGCGAGAGAGGGAAGCGGTATGAGGACAAGAAAGATTCAAGATTCAAGAGGTTTATTTGTCATATACATACCAGGGCATACAGTGAAATGCGGGTGGTCATGCCCGCATCGATTGTGCAATAATACTAATAATAAAATAGACATAAAATAACAGGTAATAAGAAGACATAAGATGTGCATGATAAAAATAAATTCCTGAGAAGGCACTGGTTCCTATGTACACTACTATACAATATACAATTTTAACTCTGTCATTATGCTATACTTACTATATCTAAACTATACTATACAAGAACCACATCTGTTCTTTCCTTAAAGTGACCTTTATATTCCTCATTCCTTTAAAGTGACTTTTCCATTTTGTTTAAAGTGACATTTTGTTTAAAGCGATTGTTTAAACTAATTGCAGCATGTGTGTTGTGTGTGTGTGTGCTCATATGTACTTGTGTGTGGAGAGTTCAGTGTTCCTAGTGTAGACATGGATTTATGATGTCCTCTGTGGTCGGGCTAAAGAGGTTAAAGTGAGTCAGCAAACACTGAATATGCCACACTTGCGGGGAGCTAGGAAGTACATGGGGTCTGGCTGATGGGGGTCTGATGGGTTAATTATAACAGGATTGGGTTGTGAAAGAATGTATCAGGGCTTGGTACAATATGTAGTCACCTTTTGAGCATAGTCAAAACTGTAATGCATCTTCATGACCCTGCTTGCAGGTGGCTATAGTATATTCCCAAGCTAAACGGTTCTGCTCTGTCTATAGAACCGGCGCTGATCTGCTCTGCGTTGTGATTCAAAAACTTTAAAGCCCTGGGAAATACTTATGACGCTCAGCGGTGCAGGCAGGAGAAATCAGGAGGGAAGAGGGTAGTTATTTCAAACGGAGTGGTTTATTAAATCCACAAAGTTATACAAAAATGATCTGTTTCAATTAAAAGTAAAGAATGCTATAGTTGTGATCAAAGACACTATGCCGTCTTGATCACAACCAGACTAATATTACAGTAGAGTTGATAAGTCGTTGATGAGCTTTGTTCTCTGGCTGAATGAACAAAGCAGTCTATTTTCCCTCCAAAAGTTCTTTGTCCTTTGTTGTCCTGCTGACCTGCCCGCGTCGTGTGTAGATGGGTGTGGTTCCTCCTGGTGAGTTGGGTTTCAGAGTCCCCCTCACCATTACAACCTCCCATTATATCCCAAGGCCCAGCGTCTCTGTGTGATGACATCATCAGCTTCTTTCCTCCAATGCCAGGCCTGCTAAATTTGGATTTGAAAATAGGGGTTTGGCTTAATAGGCCAACCCCCCCTTACTTTGTTTAAGCCCAGAGAATAACCATCAATTACAACCTAATATTTGCATTTATTCATTTCATAATATCTCTATTTGAATTACCATTAATTACATGAACCCAGAGATATCATACTTAAAACACATTTCTTATCATGAAGCCTATTTTCACCTTAAGTGAAAACTAATCTTATTCTGTAGTGGATTTAAGTTTATACTCTAGCGTTCATTAATAATATGCTTTTATACAGTTTCATTAATCATATGATTTTACACAGTTTAGTATGACTTCAGAATTATTACCACAATGTAAACAGGCCTAATTGTATTTCATATCAAACTAATCTAAATGGGTTACCAGACCTTTGAAGATGTACTTAGTTATTAGCAAACCAGGTGGCCACATATGTTCATAGGAACATATGTGTTTAGCTAGGGCTTCCTGTCCCCCACTCAGGTGGCAAGCCTTTGTTCTACAACCCCCTAAGGGGAAGTAAGTTATCTTCCTGATTAGCCACCGAACCCGTTTAACAACCTCTCTCTATTGTTACTTCAGCTGCCCCTATATGCAAATGACCTCCTGGAGTGAGCACAAGGTATTTGTAAACACACACACTCTATGAGCTAAGTCACCCTAGTCAAATCAGGTTTAAACTATATTTGATTGCCAATTGTTCCACTTTGACTGTTTCTATAAGACTATTACACATTAGTTTGATTTGAGCTATGCCGTTATGATCTATTTCATGATCTATGTTCAAAATATACCACATGGCACAAAGAAAAAACCTCACGCATCTCACATTTACATTTACATTTAGTCATTTAGCTGACGCTTTTATCCAAAGCGACTTACAAGTTCTGTACGACAAGTCATCAGGAAGGGCACAACTCTATCAGCTGAGTAACAATGTTTATAAAAGTGTTAAGTGCTACAGTGTAGGTTAGTTTATTAGGACAAGTGCATGACAGTAAGGTTAGTTAGGGTTAGATATATATTTTTTCTTTTTTTAGATAATGGTTTAAGAAGTGCGTCTTTAGTCGACAGTGAAAGATTGGACGGGTTTTGGCTGTCCTAACTGGGGTGGGTAGTTCATTCCACCATTGTGGGGCAAGGACTGAGAATAGGCGACTTCTCTTTGATGACCCTCCCGGAGCTTGGATAAGAGTAGGTCTGAGGTGGCCAGGAGATGCAGAGCGTAGGGGTCTTGAGGGTGTGTAGTTAGAGACCATTGACCGGAGGTAGGCGGGAGCGGTTCCCTTTGCCGCACGGTATGCCAGGTCGAGGCCCTTGAAGCGGATTTGTGCAGCAATGGGGAGCCAGTGCAGGTCCCTAAGAAGTGGGGTGACATGGGCCGACTTCGGTAGGTTTGAGATCAGACAGGCCGCTGCGTTCTGAATGAGTTGAAGAGGCTTGGTGGCAGTGGCCGGAAGGCCAGCAAGCAGTGTGTTGCAGTAGTCGAGGCGGGAGATGACTGTTGATCGGACGAGGAGTTGGGTGGTTTCTTTTGTCAGGAAGGGGCGGATCCTTCTGACATTGCTCAGGAGGAATCTGCAGGTTCTGGTTGTCGCTGCGATGTGAGCAGAGAAGTTCAACTGGTCGTCGAGGACAACACCAAGGTTCTTGGCAGTCGGGGACATGTCACAGCTGCATTCTCGACTGTGATGGAAAGGTCGGTCAGGGGGGAGGATTTGGCCGGCAGGTGGAGCAATTCTGTTTTGCTTAGGTTCAGTATGAGGTGGTTGGTCGTCATCCAGGCGGAGATGTCGGACAGACAGGCTGAGATTCCCTCAGAGACGTGGATATCTGAGGGAGGGAAGGAGAGGAAGAGTTGAGTATCATTGGCATAACAATGATACGAAAAGCCATGAGACGTGATAATGTTACCCAGTGAATTAGTGTAGAGGGAGAAGAGAAGGGGTCCTAGGACCGAGCCCTGGGGGACACCTGTCCGCAGGGGGCGAATGGCCGACAGGGTCCCTCTCCATGACACTTGGTAGGAGCAGTCATTGAGGTATGATGTCAGCCATGTCAGCGCAGAGCCAGCTACTCCCATTCCTGCGAGGGCCGCGACGAGGATCTGCTGGTTGACTGTATCGAAGGCTGCAGGTAGATCTAGGAGAATCAGGACGAGGAGAGGCCTTTCGCTTTTGCCAAGTGAAGTGCCTCTGTGACCGCAATGAGGGCCGTTTCTGTGGAGTGGCCAGTCCGGAAGCCTGACTGATTAGGGTCTAGGTCCGGAGGTCATTCTGTAAGAGATAAGCAGTAAGTTGGTTGGATACAGCACGTTCAAGTGTTTTAGAAAGGAAGGAGAGAAGAGAGAAAGGACAATAGTTGCCTATGACGGTGGGGTTCAGGGTTGGTTTTTTTATGCACGGTTTGACTCTGGCTTGTTTTAGGGAGGTGGGGACCACCCCCGAGTTGAGGGAGGAGTTAATGGTTGCAGTTAGGAATGGGAGGATGGTCTGGAGGAGTGGGGAGGGTAGCTGGTCCAGCTGGCATGTAGTCTGACGGTTCGACGTTACCAGTGTCAGGGTCTCGGCTTCTGTAATGGGAGAGAAAGATGACAGAGTGAAGGATGAGGTTCTCGATTCAGTATTTGGAATGGGTGGGGGTTGGGAGAAGGAGCTGCGGATGTTCTCCTCTTTTTCCTCAAAGAAGATCGTAAAGTCTTCGGCAGAGAAAGATGAGGGAAGAGGGGGTGGGGGGGGAGTGAGGAGGGAGGACATGGTAGCATGCAGTTTGCGAAGGTTCTTGGCAGAGGCCTCGATCCTTTGGTGAAAGAAAGGAGATTTGGCATTAGTAATGGTTTTGGAGAATGTTAACAAGAGAATGTTAACAAGAGGTTGTGATATGTGTCGATGTCAGCAGTGAGGCGTGACTTTCTATACTTCCTCTCAGCCGCTCTCAGGACCTGTCTTTGTTCTCCTGTCTTTGGATCTCCTTGGCGGCTTTAATCATAGAGTTGTAGGTAGCCCTCTCTGAGTTTACATGTTCCAAATGTTGCTCCTGCTGCTTCAGCTTTACAGACTTCACAGCCTCTGGCAGATTGGCACTTCTGTAAACCTTGGAAAGTTCAGTAAAGGATGATATTATTTATAGAGTTCATAACACTGTGAGTTCATAACACTGTGAGTTCATAACACTGTGAGTTCATGACACTGTGGTGTAGCTGTGAGTTATATAGCATTACTGGCAATCGCGTCTCGCTCTTCGCCATAATGAGATATCTCTTATCTCCAGCAACTACTGTGCTCATGAACAAAACAAATGCACCCATGCACCTGACCAGGCCACGCCCCCGGCGTCCTCCTATAAGACGCCGGACATGGTCACACCCCCCCTTCCTCTTTTTTTGTTTCCATCATGGACGCTGCAGTGCACTCCATGAACTAGTTGTTATGAAATGCAGAGAGAAATTAGACAATGTTGGGTTTTCACCGGAGATTCACCAACCCCTGGAATCTTCTCGGCACATCCTAACAGCACATCAGGGCCTGGGTTTCCTCGTCTCGTGACAGCAGACCGAGGGACGTCGTGCGGCGGCTAGCTGTCGGGCTAGGTCGCGCACAGGTAGGGCCTACGCTGCCAGGCATTAATGCTAGCATTTGTGATACTGCTCGTTGTCCCGTGAGACAGCCGAGTTGTGTATTGGCGCGAGGGGCAGGATATTTGGGAAAACATGGTCGTCATGACTCTGTTTTGGGTGTTTTCCCGGCTATCCTAGTGTGCGCGGCTAATGCTAATGCTACAATGCTGGGTCTCCGTTCTTGTTCCCCGCCAAGGGCTGTCTTTTCTAAAAGGTCTTCCCTCCTCTTAACCATTCATGCTGACGGTCAATCGGTGTCTACTGTTGGGAGTTTTGACGGGGCTTGTTTACCATTTCATGGGTGGATGGGCTGAGGCCTAGGGCTGGTGTGCTTTTTGTGAATCTATGTGTGTATGGGCTAGCCCATTCTGCAGTGTGTTGGTGGAGTTTTTGTTCATTTATTCATTTACCCCTTCATGGGTGCACACCACAGTGGAGGTTGCTGCATTCCTACTAGTGAGGCAGTGCTTCACTAGTAGTAGTTTTTGGTTGCAGCCACCACTGGTGCTCCGTGCTTGTGAAGCAGGTGGCATCAGTCCTTTGCCTCTGACATGTTGGAACGGTGTCCCGCCCGGCCGACGCCACTAGTAACATTGTTCGAATTGCTGTTTTTTCAGTAAAAAATGGTGTCGGGTGGCTGGGCCTTAGGGCCAGCCAACGTCGAAACATCGCACAAGTTTTTGAGGTTATTAGCTTTGACCTAGCCTCAAGCTATAACCGCAGGGAGGGCTAGGATGCTGTCAATGCTTGTTTACAGACATCTTGGTTGGATCAGTTTCCCCTTGAGGAGGAGAGAAGTTTTTTCCATCCTCAGGGCTCCCCTCCGCAGACGGACTTTGGTCTTTCCGCTGGAGCGCGGGTGGTATTTTAGCTAGGCCCCACACCGCCTCACACCGCGCAGCCAGATGATGATGGCTAGGCCTGGGTCTGTCCGTGAGAATGTTGTGCTGTCAAGCGGCTCCCACACCACACATTCTGCGTCTGTGTTTGGTGAGCCTGGTGTTGTGTCTGTCAACAATAAAGGTTGTCAGCGGGGGAGCTTGAGGCCCTTGGGGTCGCAGCGCGAGTTCCCCCAGCCCCGCCCTCGCCAGGCCGGGTATCACGTCAGTGCCTCCCACGGCCGGAAGACCGGCGGTGGTCAGGCAGGCGCGCGTGATTTGGGTGATAGTAATATCACTGCAGGGCTACGGTGTGTAGGAACCCATCCTATCAGGCAGTGTGAGGACCTCATGCCTTGTATGTCCAGCTGTAGAACAGTTCCTCAGCAATCCATGCCGGGGAGGTGTTCAGTTGGGCAGCTTTTGTCACCCTGTGTGATGTCAGCTTCCCCCGTATCAAACCGGCCCTTTCTGTCAGGGTCCCCCCTTGGGTGCGTTTGCCTCATTGGTAGTGTCAGGGTCCGATATCCCGACTCCGCGAGACACCCTGCTTGCGTGGTTGGCGGGTCCAGGGTTGGCAACGCACAGCGGGTGGGACCGGACCGCCTATCTACGGTTCCTGGCGGACCAGCGCCAAGTGGCGGTGGGTGCGCTTGGGATTATCATCACATATGGCTCTAGCAGTGCCATATGTCGAGGTGGATGGAGATAACGCTGAGGCGGGGCTTGTGTTTACACAACCCCACCCGTTTTCAGGTTTGGTACAGACCCTATTGTGGGGTCAACAGCGGTGACAGCCCTGGCCGACGAGATCCAATCTCTGTGGGCGAAGCAAGCCATCGTCGTGGTCCCAAAGGAGGACGCGATGCATGGCGTTTCCTCCCGGTATTCTCTGGTGCCCGAGAAATCGGGGGGGGGGGGGTGTCAGACCCATACTGGACCTGTCCCATGGAAGGTTCAGAATTTTGACCGTCTCCCACCTGTTAGACGCTGTCAGGTGGGGGCCTGGTTCTCCTCCATAGACATGTAGGATGCATGTTCGCATCCCGATCTTCCATCCTAGGGCTTACCTACGCTTCCTTTGCAGGGCTTAGCGTACGAGTACCAGAGGCTGCCGTTCGGCTATTCTCTGGCTCCCCGCATCTTCACCAAGTGCGTTTAGACCGCACTGGGGCCTCTGTGTCGTCGGGGGTTAGGAAGTGTATTCTGCACTGGATGACGTTCTGGTCCTTGGCCAGTCAGGGTAGATTGCCAGGTCTCATACCAGGCAGGTGGTGTCTCACCAGCCTGGGTTTTGCTGTAGACTGGAAGTAGAGTTCTCCTCTTCCCAGTCAACGGGGGGAGTACTTGGGCTTTTTCTAAGCTCAAGGTCTATATGGGCATCCCTCTTGGAGCGGCGGCGAGTGATTGGGTTCTCGGCACGCTCGGGAGGTTCCGTCCTAGGACTGTTACGGCGCTGTCCGTGATGCGCCTGCTGCTGGGGTCCCTCTTGGCCTCCTCTTCATGCAGAGGTGGTTTTTTTCCAGTATGGAAATGGACCCGGTGTGAGACATATGGAAGCGGCTGAAGGTTCCCATGTACTGGGACCTCGTCTTCTGGGTAGGGTCTGGTGCCCTCACCTGCGGGGTCCCCTTGTGCAGCAGGCTGTCACACGTCACGGTCTTCACCGACGCCTCCCTCATGTGATGGGGGGGGACGTGTCAGACCAACGCAGTAGGGGCCAGCTGCCATGCTGCCCGGTCTGCGCTACATTCAATGTGTTGGGATTGAAGGCAGTCCTTCTGGTCCTCAAACGGCTCGACCACCTTGTGGTGGGCAAGCATGTTTTGGTCAGGACGGACAACACGACGTCAGCGTTGTATATTGTCAGACAGGCCCCGTTGAGCCTCTTGAGCAGGCGCCGTTGGAGCAACTGTCTTCGAGACTGCGTTCCTGCTGGCCGTCACCTCCGCTAAGCGCGTGGGTGAGCTGTGTGCTCTCTCGGTGCGGCCTGAGTGCCTGTCTATTCGTGCCAATAGCGGTGCGACTCTGAGGCCTAATCCAGTCTTCGTGCCAAAGAATATCCGGAGCTCTTTTCGCTCAAGGGATATTGTGATTCAGGCGTTTCATCCGCCTCCTCACGCTAGTGGGTTAGAGGCAAGCCTTCATCTGTCCTGTCCTGTCCGTGCTTGGGGGTTTACCTCAGTCGGACTCGGGATCTCAGGGCTGCCGATCAACTTTTTGTTTGTTACGGTGGCCCTCGCGCTGGTAAGGCACTGTCCAAGCAGCGCCTGTCAAATTGGCTGTCTGAGGGCATTGCCCTTTGCTACACATTGGCTGGACAGGCCCCCCCTGGGGGTGTCAGGGCACACTCCACTCATAGGGTGGCGGCCTCTGCCGCCTTGTTAGGGGGAGCCTCAGTGGAGGATATCTGTGGTTATCTGATCTGGTTATCTGATATCTGTGGATATCTGTGGGAACCTCCTGGTTCTCCCCGGGTCCTTTTGTCAAGTTTTACCTCATGGACATGACTGGGGGTTCTGTCTCCCAAGCGGTTCTGAGGTCTGGGACCTCCCCTGCGTCCCGCCTCTCGTGGGTTAGCAGGGGTGTGTGGGTGTGTGCCACGGGGTGTTGTGTGACACGTGGTCCCGCCTGTACTGTGCGTTTTTAGGGGTATCTGGTTCCCTCTTTTTCGCACTTTGGTGGAGTTGACTGCCGCACCCCCTTCACTAGGAGGGGCGGGTGGACGGGACTCCCCTCCCACCTGGTAGTAGGACTTGCGGGTCCTCAGAGGGTACAGTTGTCGGGCCATGCGTCTGCTCTGCCCCATATCTCATTATGGCGAAGAGCGAGACGCGATTGCCAGTAATACTATATAACAAAAGTTTATCCTAAAACCTAGTTATATGAATACTGGCTGAGCGTCTCGCTCTTAGCGCCCTGAGGTCCCTTGGTTGGGTTTTCAATGTTGGAAACTTTTTTTCCGAGGAAGGGGGAGTGTGACCAGGACGCCGGGGAGTGGCCTGGTCAGGTGCATGGGTGCATTTGTTTTGTTCATGAGCACAGTAGGGGCTGGAGATAAGAGATATCTCATTATGGCGAAGAACAAGTCGCTCAGCCAGTATTCATATATCTAGGTTATAGGATAACCTTTTGTTCATAACACTGTGGTTCATAACACTGTGAGTTCATAACACTGTGAGTTCATTACACTGTGAGTTCATAACACTGTGAGTTCATAATACTGTGGTTCATAACACTGTGAGTTCATAACACTGTGGTTCATAACACTGTGAGTTCATTACACTGTGAGTTCATACCACTGTGAGTTCATTACACTGTGAGTTCATAACACTGCAAGTTCATAACACTGTGGTTCTTAACACTGTGAGTTCATAACACTGTGGTTCATAACAGTGTGAGTTCGTAACACTGTGGTGTAGCTGTGAGTTCATAACACTGAGTTCATAACACTGTGGTTCATAACAATGTGGTTCATAACACTGTGAATTCATAACACTGTGAGTTCATAACACTGAGTTCATAA
>NC_140166.1:125285632-125308542 GCF_963971535.1 Notolepis coatsorum
TATCTCTACCTTTACCTCTATCTCTACCTCTACCTCTATCTCTACCTCTATCTATACCTCTATCTCTATCTCTATCTCTATCTCTATCTCTACCTCTATCTCTATCTCTACCTCTATCTCTACCTCTATCTCTATCTCTATCTCTACCTCTACCTCTATCTCTACCTCTATCACTACCTCTACCTCTACCTCTATCTCTACCTCTATCTCTATCTCTATCTCTCTATCTCTACATAATAATAATAATAATTTAGGACCTGCTCAGAGGTCATTAATCGGCATGCATGCGATTCGTCTCTGCGATTAACCCATCCCGTCGTCCTTCCCCCCCAAGGGCAGCCGGGAGCAGACAGGCGTCAACGTGAGCCGCGCCAGGGGACCAATCCAAGTGCTCCTGTCCGTCTTCGTCAAGGACGCCACAGCGTTAGCGATCTGTTGTTGTGCATGTTTTTCCATTGGGTTTATCTTATCGGGGGGGAACCCCTTGCGAGCACGGGGAGAACATGCAAACTCCACACAGAAAGGCCTGGGAGATACCCCACCTGGGTACCTGACAGCAACGCGGAAACCTGGTCCCCAAGCGGGAATCGAACCCTGGACCTTCTTGCTGTGAGGCGACAGTGTTAACCACTACACCACCGTGCTGCTCCACATCTATCTCTACCTCTATCTCTATCTCTACCTCTATCTCTACCTCTATCTCTACCTCTATCTCTATCTCTACCTCTCAATATCTACCTCTATCTCTACCTCTATCACTATCTCTACCTCTCTACCTCTATCTCTACCTCTATCTCTACCTCTCTACCTCTATCTCTACCTCTATCTCTACCTCTATCTCTATCTCTATCTCTACCTTTACCTCTATCTCTACCTCTACCTCTATCTCTACCTCTATCTCTACCTCTATCTCTATCTCTATCTCTATCTCTATCTCTATCTCTATCTCTACCTCTATCTCTATCTCTACCTCTATCTCTACCTCTATCTCTATCTCTATCTCTACCTCTACCTCTATCTCTACCTCTATCTCTATCTCTATCTATACCTCTACCTCTATCTCTACCTCTACCTCTATCTCTACCTCTATCTCTACCTCTACCTCTATCTCTACCTCTATCTCTACCTCTAACTCTACCTCTATCTCTACCTCTACCTCTATCTCTACCTCTATCTCTACCTCTACCTCTATCTCTATCTCTACCTCTATCTCTACCTCTACCTCTATCTCTACCTCTATCTCTACCTCTATCTCTACCTCTACCTCTATCTCTATCTCTACCTCTATCTCTACCTCTATCTCTACCTCTACCTCTATCTCTATCTCTATCTCTACCTCTACCTCTATCTCTACCTCTACCTCTATCTCTACCTCTATCTCTATCTCTACCTCTATCTCTACCTCTATCTCTACCTCTACCTCTATCTCTACCTCTATCTCTACCTCTACCTCTATCTCTATCTCTACCTCTATCTCTACCTCTACCTCTATCTCTACCTCTATCTCTACCTCTATCTCTACCTCTACCTCTATCTCTATCTCTACCTCTATCTCTACCTCTATCTCTACCTCTATCTCTACCTCTACCTCTATCTCTACCTCTATCTCTATCTCTACCTCTATCTCTATCTCTATCTCTACCTCTACCTCTACCTCTATCTCTATCTCTACCTCTATCTCTACATCTATCTCTACCTCTACCTCTATCTCTACCTCTATCTCTATCTCTACCTCTATCTCTATCTCTACCTCTACCTCTACCTCTATCTCTACCTCTATCTCTACCTCTACCTCTATCTCTACCTCTACCTCTATCTCTACCTCTATCTCTATCTCTACCTCTATCTCTACCTCTACCTCTACCTCTATCTCTATCTCTACCTCTATCTCTACCTCTACCTCTATCTCTATCTCTACCTCTACCTCTACCTCTATCTCTACCTCTACCTCTATCTCTACCTCTACCTCTACCTCTACCTCTATCTCTACCTCTATCACTACCTCTACCTCTATCTCTACCTCTATCTCTATCTCTATCTCTATCTCTATCTCTATCTCTATCTCTACCTCTATCACTATCTCTATCTCTACCTCTATCTCTACCTCTATCTCTATCTCTATCTCTATCTCTATCTCTATCTCTACCTCTATCACTATCTCTACCTCTACCTCTACCTCTATCTCTATCTTTACCTCTACCTCTACCTCTATCTCTACCTCTATCTCTATCTCTATCTCTATCTCTATCTCTATCTCTATCTCTATCTCTACCTCTATCTCTATCTCTACCTCTACCTCTACCTCTATCTCTATCTCTATCTCTACCTCTACCTCTATCTCTACCTCTATCTCTACCTCTATCTCTACCTCTATCTCTATCTATATCTCTATCTCTATCTCTATCTCTATATCTACCTCTACCTCTATCTCTATCTCTATCTCTACCTCTATCTCTATCTCTATCTCTATCTCTACCTCTATCTCTATCTCTATCTCTATCTCTACCTCTATCACTACCTCTACCTCTACCTCTATCTCTACCTCTATCTCTATCTCTATCTCTATCTCTATCTCTATCTCTACCTTTACCTCTATCTCTACCTCTACCTCTATCTCTACCTCTATCTCTACCTCTATCTCTATCTCTATCTCTATCTCTATCTCTACCTCTATCTCTATCTCTACCTCTATCTCTACCTCTATCTCTATCTCTATCTCTACCTCTACCTCTATCTCTACCTCTATCACTACCTCTACCTCTACCTCTATCTCTACCTCTATCTCTATCTCTATCTCTCTATCTCTACATAATAATAATAATAATTTAGGACCTGCTCAGAGGTCATTAATCGGCATGCATGCGATTCGTCTCTGCGATTAACCCATCCCGTCGTCCTTCCCCCCCAAGGGCAGCCGGGAGCAGACAGGCGTCAACGTGAGCCGCGCCAGGGGACCAATCCAAGTGCTCCTGTCCGTCTTCGTCAAGGACGCCACAGCGTTAGCGATCTGTTGTTGTGCATGTTTTTCCATTGGGTTTATCTTATCGGGGGGGAACCCCTTGCGAGCACGGGGAGAACATGCAAACTCCACACAGAAAGGCCTGGGAGATACCCCACCTGGGTACCTGACAGCAACGCGGAAACCTGGTCCCCAAGCGGGAATCGAACCCTGGACCTTCTTGCTGTGAGGCGACAGTGTTAACCACTACACCACCGTGCTGCTCCACATCTATCTCTACCTCTATCTCTATCTCTACCTCTATCTCTACCTCTATCTCTACCTCTATCTCTATCTCTACCTCTCAATATCTACCTCTATCTCTACCTCTATCACTATCTCTACCTCTCTACCTCTATCTCTACCTCTATCTCTACCTCTCTACCTCTATCTCTACCTCTATCTCTACCTCTCTATATCTACCTATATCTCTACCTCTATCTCTACCTCTCTATATCTACCTATATCTCTACCTCTATCTCTACCTCTCTATCTCTACCTCTATCTCTACCTCTATCTCTACCTCTCTATATCTACCTATATCTCTACCTCTATCTCTACCTCTCTACCTCTATCACTACCTCTATATCTACCTCTATCTCTATCTCTACCTCTCTACCTCTATCTCTACCTCTATCTCTACCTCTCTATATCTACCTATATCTCTACCTCTATTTCTACCTCTCTATATCTACCTATATCACTACCTCTATATCTACCTCTATCTCTACCTCTCTATCTCTATTTCTACCTACCTCTCTATCTCTATTTCTACCTCTCTACCTCTATCTCTACCTCTATCTCTACCTATATATCTACCTCTATCTCTACCTCTCTACCTCTATCTCTCTATATCTACCTATATCTCTATCTCTATCTCTATCTCTACCTCTACCTCTCTATATCTACCTCTCTATATCTACCTATATCTCTACCTCTATCTCTACCTCTATCTCTACCTCATCTGGTGAGGAGCTTCTGGTCTCTTGGGTGAAGAAAGAAAGAGAGAAAGAGAGAGAGAGAGAGAGAGAGAGAGAGAGAGAGAGAGAGAGAGAGAGAGCGAGAGAGAGAGAGAGAGAGAGAGAGAGAGAGAGAGAGAGAGAGAGAGAGAGAGAGAGAGAGAGAGATGCCAGAAGAGAGGGAGAAAGAGGAGGGGAGAGATGAGGAGGAAACGAGAAGTGATGAGAGGAAAGGAAAGTAGAGGAGAAGAGAGGGGTGGGGTGTGAGGGAGAGACAAGGGGATGAGGGAAGAGGAGATGAGAGGATTACAGAGGAGAGGAAAAGAGAGAAAAAAACACCTGAGATGGGAGAGAGAAACTAAAACCTAAAATGTGTTTTAAATACTTCTTTCAGGTTCTCTCTCTCCCCCTCTCTTCTCATTCTCTATATCCCTCACCATGTATCTCATCTTCTTTGATGTCTCACCCTCTCTTTCTTTCTCTCCCTCTCTCTCATTAATGCTCTCCAACCTCACTTACCTCTATCCCTAGGGGTGGGCAACCTTTCTGGGTATGAGATCTGCTTTGCCCGTTTTCCAAGGCTGTAGAGATCTTCCATCACCAGCCAAGCAGACAGAGTGAGAATCACCACATTTTAACACTGGCTGGCTACTTAGAATAATGCAAACATATATATATATATGTTTAGTTACATGAATAGTTACATATTCTAATATTAATAATAAGGTATCAATTCAGAAATTCTGATCTGGGCAAAAAAGCATGTGCATGTTGATATTACGAAACAATAACTGACTACTTCGTTTTAAAATTCAAGATTAAAGAAACAATACAAATAATCAGTAAAGTCATGCATTGTACAACACAAAATACTTTCTCCATAAGAGTGTTGTGTTTTTTCATGTCACACTCCTCCATGAGAGACATAAAACAATCTTGTGACACACTTTACAATTCAACTTGTATAAACTCTCTCACACTGTCAAGCCACACAGATCTCTTCTGGCTTGAAGGAAGAGACTATTTTTAAATGCACCAGCATGCAACACTCAACAAGAGAAACACACACAGCAGAGCCTTTGCTCTCTAGTGACAATTTAGGATTTAAAGGAACACGCCAACCTTTTGGGAAATGTTCTTATTTGCCATCTACCCTGGAGTTAGACAAGCAGATACCATACCATTTTCTTCTCTGTGCATGCATTAGGCGTTAGGAACACCCGCACCATTAGCCTAGCTTAGCGTCATTCACTGGAAGTAGGTTCCTCCATGTAGCCTAGTCCCCAACAGTCACGAAATACACTCCAAAACTTTCCTGTAAACACGTTGTGACCTGTGTATTTATGAATTTATAAAATGTGGAGAAATACACATTTTAAATTAGACATTTTTGTTTTCTTAGCAGATATAGACTCTGAATTTTTTTTGGCCTAAACCACTGCCTGGGTGCAGTTATCACCTCAAAAGCCCTGTTGTAACTTCCGTCAATGAAACCAATGTGACTTGTAGCTAGCGACATGACGCGCTTTCATTGAGTGAAGTGGATATCATCAGATAGACTAGCTAATAGTATCTAGATAAATCACAACTTTACAATCATGTCTCGTGTGTTGTAGAGTTCAAAAGAGAGACAATCGAAGCCAGGGTTTAATTTTTTGTTTCATAGAATTCCAACTAAAGATCTGGACCGGATCAAGCTATATGTGGTTTGACTGCGTGCTGTGGTTTGAATCCAGGACCTTCTTGCTATGAGGCAACAGTGCTAACCACTGCGCCACCATGCCGCCTTAGCTATTAACTCAGAGCGCAGGCGCACGAAGGTAGGCGGGCGGGTGGGCGACCAGAGCTTCACTTTCGCTCCCATGTTAATGGATGTAGCTGTGCCCACCGGCCGCAAGCGGGCGCGTGACTCGTGGGCTGGAAGCAATCATTTTCGCTTTGGTTGGATTTAGAGGCATGTACCACGCGCATTTTCACAGAAATACACTCAATATCTGCATTATTACCACACATATAGATGTTGTTCAACCAGATAATGTGTCTGTATCTTTCCCAATACAAATAAACCATATTACTATACTTGTTCAGGAGTACAGTCACACTGATCATCATTCTAAAATTAATTCTAACATTCTAATTAATTATATAATAACTGGTTATACATGCAAAATGGACAATAGAACACTGGAACTGGAAATCTTATAAAGATCTTCAAACGGGGACTGACTTCGCAATAGACTAGGCATTACAGCTGTCCCAATGTAAATGTGCCTTCCTCCGTGCACTTTCGCCCGCTCTGAAGTCGGACTCGGTGTGCCGGGCCACGTGCGCTCTCCTCGCACGGAACCCCCCGAGTGCCTTCGATCGTGGCTGGTGTGTCTGGGCTGTCAGAGGAGCTGCATGCCACGGAGAACAGCTGTTATTCGTCTGCGGATCAAGAGATTATTGCACCGTCTCCTGTACTTGGAGTCTCTCTATTCTTCGTTGACCCAGACACTACTACCGACAAATCCTCTCCCCTTGCTAGCTTACAACCGGAGGGACCCTACCAGTATCTCCCGCTGCCTCACTAGTGTACCATAGATATAATTCCTAAGATTCAGGTTGTATTCATTATCTCCTGCGTAATATGAGAATGGACATACGTTATTGATTTGCTCACGCACATTATTTTGCCTTATAAGCGCACCCTAAGTAAAGTATTGTTATATATACTATTATTGCTGCTAATAAATATTCTTAAACCCAGTTTTGTGTGGAACCGTGTCATTGTGGAGGTGTTCATATCATATACCTGTGTACTGTATGGCCAGTAGTAATGTACATAAGACAGTAGTGGTTTAATGATACCATACTTATATAATACAGTCAGGGAATTGTACCCCTCAGTTACAATTGGTCCTTCGAGCCGGAGGGTAATTAGCGTAATATTAATATAATATTAATATTAACATGGCCGATGATGAACACTCCACAAACGGTTCTCCCGAGCTAGAACGCCCGCAGCGCAGACGTCAGCCACCTCCCTATCTAGAGGCATACACTGTCAGTCCAATACCTAGCTTTAAAAAGAAGTTAAATGCGGATAAAATAACTAAAGCGGATAGTAAACGTATGTCAAACCCTACCGAACAGGCGACCCCGCCAGTAGAGACCCTAGTGGGTTCTAACGTAACTGACCAAGCTCACGGGGGGGACCAGGAGGGACATGACATGACTTTACCCCCCGCCGACGCCAACGAGGTAGTCCCCGGAGAGCTCCAGGATAAAGAAAGCCCTCCAGGGACGGAACCCGACCCACTACCAGAAGAGACGTACACCCAGGAGATGGATCTCCTCGGAGCGCGACAGGAGAACGGATCTCCAACAAGCACTGCCAGAAGCCGATCACCTCCGCCTGTGTCTTCCCCCAGCGAAGCGGACAAGATGCTGGCGCAGGCACTCATCGCCACCCTGGCAGCCTCCACCGAACGCGATCGACTTCAGGGTGAACGCGATCGACTCCAAGCGCAACAGACGAGCGAGCGCGAACAAGCTGCAGACGAACGAGAGCGCCTTCACGCGCAACTCCAAGCGCAAGCCCTCAGTGAACGCGAACATTCTGCAACCGAGCGAGAGCGCTTCCAGGCGCAACAAAGGAGTGAAGACGACCGCATAAGACTGGAGACCAGACGCCTTCAGACGGAAGAGAACATTGAAAGAAGCCGCCGCGAAGCAGTGCGCGACGCCGCCCATGACCAGCGCGAGGCAGAGCGCGACCGGCTGCAGGCGCAGCTGATGGACAAATTGATTGCCATGGCGACACCCCCTCACTCCGCACGGAGCTCCCGGAGATCGTCACGACAAGGGTCTAGGACACATTCCCCTACCCGACCAAGCGACCCGGGACCCCGCCAACAGGAGGATCCTGTCCACGTCTCCGAACCCCCTCCCCGGCCGGTCCATACGAGACCCAGCAACCGGGAAGAACCGGACCACGCCGAGAGACTGAACAGAAGACTCCAGGACCTAGCAGAGGAAGAGGAGGAGGAAGAGGAGGAATGTCAAGCCGACCAGCAGCAACGTACTCTGGACCAGGAGGCCCAGTACAGCCCCGACCAGCAGCAACATACTCTGGACCAGGAGGCCCAGTACAGCCCCGACCAGCAGCAACGTACTCTGGACCAGGAGGTCCAGTACAGCCCAGACGTCAGCCCCGAGGCCCTGCGCTACAAACCCCCGACTCAACTCACGGGTGAGTTTGACGCACCGCCAGCCCCGAGGAACAGCACCTGGGTACCCGATGTGGGATATTTGTAGATATCCTGATGAAGAATGTGCTCAGTCAACCGAGGCTTGGATAATAACAAGGGTTTATTAACCAAACAGATAGATTACATAGAGAGAATGGCTGAGGGGCTCTCCCCAGGTAGTCAGCTGAAGTGACCCAGGTAAAAGACCCTGGTTGTGGTCGGGAGGAGCCCTTTATAGTTCAACAAGGGGGGTGTGTGGTCCCATTTGATAGGTCAGATGGGGGGGAGGGGGTACAGGTTTGGGGACACAGGGGAGGGGGGTGATTCCACAGAGGGGGGGGGGGCACAGGTAAGGGGAACATATTTACATGAGGACATATTATACCACAATACTCACTTTTCTTTCTTATAATGTGGGTGAGATTAATGTATAATATACCAGGATTGTTTGGAACAGGTAAAAGTGGGGACCAATGTAATCCATCGGTTATCAGATAATGAAAAAAATAGAAAATAATTAAAATAATGAAAATGTTGGCCAATGTGTTCTGTTGGTTGGCCTAATAATTTAAACTAGTATTATTTATATACATGATTCATGACATGATCGACTGGACTGCGGTCTGTGTTATTTTGATATCAGAGATGTGGGAATAGATGTCACCCTTTTCTTTTATTAATCGCTCAAAATACCTATATCAATGAGTGGTCCTCATCTCTGATATCAAACAACAATTAACATAATCATTAGAAGCTATCGCTGTGCAAATATCTTGGCATACCTTCAGTCGTTCATGTCGTGACTCAGGGGAGCTAATGTAATCGTTGTGCATACAGGCATCGTAATAAACCAATTAAATACATGCACTGTCTGTGTGGTCAGAGTGCACAGGGTGAAAAACAAAATTGTGTGCATAATTATTAGGAATAGGATTTACACATAAGGCTAATGTGTACAAAAACATTTTAACAACCGTTAACCTGGTGGTTAATAAAACTAACATGATTGATTATGGGAAACTGTTCACAAATATATATAATTATATATTTGCACATTTTATGATGATTCTTGATGAAATTACTTAGGATCCAGTTGTATTTAACCTGAGTTTGAGTGTCACTTTCATCTGTGATTGCCTCAGTTTTGTTGGTCTTTACTTAGAATCAGGCAATTTTCTCCATTTTTTCTCTATAAATGAGGAGATAAAACGTCTTATGCATCGCTTCTGTATGTAATTCTAGTGCATATACTATCAATGGTTCACCATACGTTACATGTCCTCTTCTATGAGAGAATAAAAACAACTGATTCTTTCTTGTCTGACAATACAATTTTGTAACCTAAGTAATTCAAATGTGATGTAATGTGATCATGTGGTCACTTCTTCCTTCAGCAATACATTTTAGCTCATTATTACTAACCATTGTTAATGCTTTCTCATTGATTTCTTTTCATCACATCCCTAGTTCATCGTTTTGCAGATACATACAATTGTGTGAAAAGTTTCCTGCTTGTGAAGGTATTAATCTGAATGATGTTGCGTCGTTGTTGACAAGGTGTTCTCTGTCGGTCGTGTGGCAGGGCCAAACAGTAACACATAAAAATTAAATAAATACATACAATAGACATTACCTTAGTGGCTAATGTGTCAAAATAAAATTGAAAACCGTTAACCTAGTGGTTAATATAAAAGGTGATTATGATAATCGTTATGCATTGTTCTGTGGTGCATACTATCAATGGTCAAAACAAACTTGGTGTCTTGGAACAATCCAACTGGTTCTGCCCTGTTTAACAATACCATTTTGCAATGTGACTCTGTGATCATTTCTCATTGTCATTATAAAATTGGTTAATGCAATCTTACTGATATTTCATCATATTCCTAGTCAATAATTTTCCAGATACATATGAACTCTGTGAAACAGTTCTTGTTTGTGAATCTGACAGTTGCTGTGAAGTGTTGATCATCTGTTCTCGGTCTGTCGTGTGGCAGGGCCAATACATACATAACAATGTGGACAATGTGTGTTCAGAAGTATCTTGTTCCACAGGTCTCTGATGATGTCTCTTCTTGACGATGCAGTCGGGAACATTCACTGGTCGTCGTTCATTCAGAGGGGGCCTACAGGAGGTCGCCGTCCGCTCCCTGTGTACCTTGTCAAGGGTCACCGGTAGCAGTCAACTATAGTGGTCTTTTCCTGCAGCCTATGTTGTTCTCCACCACCATCACATGTCTGCCACTGTGCTCACGCTTGGCCCCTATCAGGCCTAGAGACATGGTGGTCAGGGCGTTCTTGAACGTGCTGTGTGGTGGTTGGTCCCCCCCGTTCCTCGTCATCGCGGTACTAGGGGGGCGAGGGGGCGGGCGTTTTTGAATGTGTTGTGCTGGTTTCGCTGTCCTCTCCTCGTCATTGCGGTACCACTTGATGGAGGGCGAGGGCCCGCCGGTGTAGTGGCTAGTCAGTAGGACGCTCTCTCTCACACGGATGACAATCTTGTCATGGGAATCCACCTTGATGGTCGGGGACTTCAGTTCCCGTTTGCAGGTGATGGGTTTGGTCTGTCGTGGTCTGCAGTGCCGGGGTGGAGGCCGTGGGTTGGATGGCGGCTCTCCCACGGTTGCTGTCGTCGTCCTGGTTGTGTCCGCAGCTCCTTGGCGGCGTCCCTGGTGGTAGTATGCTGTCGTGGGTCGCTCAGGTCCCTGGGTTGTGTTCCTCCTTGCCTGGTTGCATCGTTTCTCGTGGTTCAGGTCACGCGTCGTCTCACTCGTCCTGTCCTCTCACCAATTCATGATCTGAGGATGATGAAAACTGCCTTAGAAAACTCCTCACATAAATGATTCAACGCCTTTCTGCTACAGAGGAAAATCATTTAGGGTTCATTCAATTTATTGTAAATAAAATCACTTAATTGAAAATAGGAAATGCAAGCCAATTGTATTAGCAGTGATTCCTTGTGTCAAGAAGGTCACATTCACTACAATCTTATCAGATCTTGTATCTAACTAGATCTACCTAGATCTTACAGCATTAGGCTTTAAATAAAATTAGTAAATGAATGGCCAAAGTCTTGAATCAGATAAAATAGTCTGTGATGTTAAATTGAAGTTGATCTTACCTCAGGATGCGTTGGGTGTGCCTCAGGATACTTACCTCGCCATGACTTCTCTGGCGTTCTTCACATCTCAGTGTGGCTCATCATGGCATAGGGGGAAAAAAACATAAAATCTAGACAGCCAGTTAATTTTGCATGAAAAACAATCATTCGTTTTGTCATCTAACCCTAACTAACCTTACTGTCATGCATTTGTCCTAATAAACTAACCTACACTGTAGCACTCAACACTTTGATGACCATTGTTACTCAGCTGATAGAGTTGTGCTCTTTTTGATGTCCTGTCATACAGTGTCAGCTAAATGATCAATGTACGTGTATACCTTGTACATTTAGATAATTGTGTTTCAATTTTGTGGTTGATATTTTTGCAGTCATGGAAATGTATTAGTTGTTAGAAGAATAGTCTAAGGAATGTTATTGGTTATAAAGCAGAAAATAGTAGGAGGGGATAGCATGCAAGTTATGTTATTTTGTTAGTATGGGAAATATGGTGCCTTTCATGACTGCAAATTCATCACTAGTCTGATTCATGTTAACTAAGTGGTTCTCTGTTGCCATCCACCGCCAGGTGAGTCCACCAAGTCGGTGGTCACGAGTGCAGGCATTTGCATTGCTTTGTCTCCCAAGTGCTCACTCTGAAGAATTTACATGTGGGTATTTGGATGTAGATTTGTTCCAAATGGTCAATCGATTGTCTCTCAGCTCTGCACTGTCTCTCGGTTGACATGCGAATTGTTGGATTTTCTGTCTTTTGTGATACAATTTGGGTGTAGTCTCACTGTTTTGCATCTCGCCTCAGAGCCAGATCTGTAAATACAAACACATGTTAATTTTCCACTCTTTTCTAAGACCATCTGAGTGGATTCTCCTTGATTGTCTGTGAGCTTAACAAAACATCAGCTATTTCTCATCCATCCCGTCCTAGGATGTAATGATAGTGTTATCATTTATCAATCATATCGCATATGTACACAAGCATCATATGCATGTGGAACCACACATTTTGAATCATATTTAAAATGTCTTACAATGGAAAGGGCTAGTTATCTTTCATTGGTTCTTTAGATAAACACATTAACTCAAGTGAATATAACCTAAACATCTTACTTTTAAACATGATCTATGTTGTTTGTGCCCAAGTTTTTCAACATTGAAAGCTTATAAAGTCAAGTTTCAAGTTTCTTTAATAGTTGTCATACAGAAGTACAGAATACTTTTGTACAAAATGCTTCTTACTGTTGCGCTCCAGAGACTGTGCATGACAAGATAAGTATGAAATAAAAACATAGTAAAAATTAGAAGTAAAAAAAGAGTAAAAAAAGTCTAATCTAACGCTGTTTATGTGGACAATTCCTGTACTGCCATATACTGGGAACCGGACGTGTTTGTTTAGCTCCCCGTATTGGTCAGGGTACGCCCACAGATGTATTATAATTCTGAAACAGACATTGTAATTAGCTTTATGTGACTTATAATGTGTAAATTAAAGCAACATAAACACTCAAGTGATCTGAGATAGTTGTAATTTGCTGTAACTGAGATGATAGTTGTGTATATGTACAGTTTCTACGTCAAATGACTCCCTTTTCTTGACTCCTTTTGTATCACAAACAGTACTGAATTTGCAAATCTGGTATGTCATAAATGTACAGATGTGGCAGTACTGACTATCTGTATGTCATGTATGTCATAATATGTCCTGATAAATTGAAAATGGGGGACCCTGATGTAAACAAATCTGGTATTGAAAATGGGGGACCCTGATGTAAACAAGTCTGGTATTGAAAATGGGGGACCCTGATGTAAACAAGACTAAAGTCTCTCTCTGGTCTGCATCCCCTTAACAATTGTGTGTTGAGCTGTGCTGTATTGTACCTATTCTGCAATCTGTTAATAAAGTTTTCAATCAATCAATCAAAGCATCTATATTTATGATTTTCATACTCACCGGGGAAAACTGTTTGTGTTGACGTTGGTTCCTGAGGCTGTAGCACGTTACGTGTCGTTAATGCAATGTTCGGTTCGTTTCTCCGGTGGTCTGGGATAATGCAATCCTGGAAACACTCTTCTGCATCTCGCCACCGCAACTCAACACTTTCCAATAGCAGCGCGCACATACATATACAAATAAAACATATACTACACGTGGATTTCATATACCTTCGGCCTTGGGCATATTAAACTTTACGTTTGCCTATGGATAGTTTAATATAAAATCATAACTTAACGGCGCGCATAGCGGCACGTCATTGCTCCATGCGACGTTCGTGTGTTCTCATTCGCCTCGGAAATAACGCTTTGCAATTCATACAGTATTTTTCCCACGAGCTCTCAATAGCCTGGAATTCCTATACCAGCGTTTTGTTACCGAATGAACGCGCCTGTGCATATGTGAAACGTAAACAAACTGAAACGATAAAACTATACTTCCCCAAATGGTTGTTCCCGTGGGCCGGTTCCGGAAATTACTATCCTAGTTTGTTCCCGTGAACTGCACTTCAATGTTATTCTTTGTATAACGGTAACTCGTCTCTCAATGCTCGTCGCGCTATCCGCAGCCGGTTCTTGACTCAATAAAGCAACGCGACGGGTCCTATAATACTTGTGCACATACAAACGAGACTTAAACAGACAAACAAACATTAATACATATAAGTTAACGTGTGTGTATATCTGACTGTATTGGATCGCTGTACGTTTAGTCGGCCAACATCTGTTGCGACAAGGCATTTATACCCTTGATATATAACTACACATCGTTATTAAAATCATAACGACCGAACCTGACTTCGAAATTTACCAGCGATATATTAGATTATATATACCTTTTAATCATACTCTCGGCCTCTTAACCCGCGACTAACGTCCTGTTTAATGTACTTTCCGCGACTGATGTCCCGTTTAATGTACATTTACGTACTCCCGGGACATCGCGTAATCATGTACTAACTAGGACATTGCGTGATCATCTTCCCGCTATCTGTATTGATCAATTGGTTAATTTAATCCAAAATACATCGTTTTCAGGAATGGAAGAGATTGTGGGCTTAGTTTGAGTTTGAAACAATGAATATTATGACGCTACTCTGGTAATTTCTAATTATGATTCCATCAGCTTCTCGGTCCTACTTCCCGCCTCTTTGCAAAGGAATCACAGAACGTTTTTAACAGAGTAGCGTTTTCAAGGATATCACATCATAATAAGCTCACGTATCTTCTTTTGTTGCCTATATTTTTAGTCTGCATCAGCTAGACTAGGGGTAGCAATCCAACAACCTGTACTGTGTGCCTTAGCTTTTGGTCGGCTCCGACTCGACCTGGAATAGCACTTCAACCTTTGTGCCTAAACTTTTGGGACTAGCACATATAACCCATCCTTTCAGAACCGCCTGATAAGGACCCAGGTGCACGCGCGCCCTGGTAACGATTCTCAATACAGATCAGATATATTAATGCACATTATTCTTACTCAGCCATGATCTCAATATTTGACAACATTCTGTAATATTCACCTGGCACAGAGAAAAGCGGGAAGGTTTTAATTCCTTCCATACATTTTTGGTCGACCAGTCTATTATACTCACTCTTCTCTGTATAGTTGAAATGATACAGCACGCCGGGAGGACGCAAGAAGTCCGTCACAAGTTCGTAGACGCCAATTGTGGGATATTTGTAGATATCCTGATGAAGAATGTGCTCAGTCAACCGAGGCTTGGATAATAACAAGGGTTTATTAACCAAACAGATAGATTACATAGAGAGAATGGCTGAGGGGCTCTCCCCAGGTAGTCAGCTGAAGTGACCCAGGTAAAAGACCCTGGTTGTGGTCGGGAGGAGCCCTTTATAGTTCAACAAGGGGGGTGTGTGGTCCCATTTGATAGGTCAGATGGGGGGGAGGGGGTACAGGTTTGGGGACACAGGGGAGGGGGGTGATTCCACAGAGGGGGGGGGGCACAGGTAAAGGGAACATATTTACATGAGGACATATTATACCACACCGACCTTCGGTACCCACCAAGTACCAGCCCAAGACGACACGCACGGGGAGACTCGCCCAGGAGGCCTCTCCCCCAACGCTCACCGATGTGCCAGCCATCCATGGCATTGTACCTTGGCACACCGACGTTCCCGGACTTCACACACGAGAACAGAGCACAGTACACAGAGCTACGAATGTGCTTAGAGACAATGTCCGATGTACCGGATGAAACGTACAAGTATGCTATCCTACTCAAGCACCTGAAGGTGCCCAGAGCGCACAATATAGCGCTGGCATATTCCAACTCTACTACCCCATACACCGCGGCTCTAGTAGCCCTCGACCAACGTTATGGACGCATATGGGACTATGTGATACAGGAGATAAGAGACATTGACCGTCTCCCCCCAGCCAGAGACAACAGAGCATTAGATGACCTCTCTATCAAGGTACAGTCCCTGGTAGGGATGCTGGGGTCCCAAAAGGAAAAAAGGATCTATGAACTGTACGCTAACTCTAATGTAGAGAGGATATTAGAGAAGCTCCCTCCCTCCCGACAAGAGCGCTTTCGGCGGCAGAGAGACCACCGTGACCCCAACGGCCCAGAGGCATCCCTCCTAGACCTGTCTGAGTTCCTCGCCAGGGAGGTCAGCAGCTTACGACTGGACACGTTCGTATGGAGTGGACCAAGCCCAAGACCAGGACCTCGGGGATTAAATGATAACCGCCGGTCGGTGACCGTTATGCACCAAGCCGAATCAGTACCGCAGCACAAGAACCACGACACCCCCTCGACGAAAGAGGAGTGGAAGATTGAATGCCAGTACTGTGAAGGGGAACATCGGCTGTATCAATGCGACGATTTCAAGAAGCTGACCACGGATGAGGTGAGTCAGTGGATCAAGGACCACCGCCGCTGCTTGCGCTGCGCGCGCAGCCACATGGCAGCTGCGTGCCGCTTGAAGAAGAAGTGCGGCAGGTGCGGCGGCACCCACTTGGAGGTCCTGCATGACATCAACAAGCGTCAGCCAGGACAACAGAGTGGGCCCGTCGCGGTAATGTACCATGCCGAGGCGGTGGTACCAGTACCGAAGATCCACCAGACCGCTCCCTACTGTTCCGACTGCTACAGCAGACACTGGGAGTCACGGTGCTACTCGGACGACCGCGAGTCGGCACCACTCCAGAAGATCCAAAGCAACCGACTAACAGGAGTGCTCCACATTGACCAGCATAGCGGGACCCCCCGAGTGCTCATCAAAGTGGTCAGAGTGCTCCTGAGCTACGAGGACAATGTCCTGGACACTTACGCCGTCCTGGACGATGGGTCTGAAAAGACTCTCCTCCTCGCTTCCGCCGCAGCCCAGTTGGGCCTGCGGGGTGCCAAAGGTACCATGACCATACGCACCATCAGAAGGGACCAGAAGACCATAAAAGGTGAAAAGGTCTCCTTCAAGATAGCAGCGGTGGACCAGCCCGAGAAGCAGTATAGTATAACCAACGTCTTCACCAGCCACGACATAGGCCTGTCTCAGTACACCTACCCCATCCCACAGCTGATGGCGAAGTATGTGCACCTACGTCAACTACCTATACCGCTTATCGACGGCGCCACACCGACCCTGCTCATCGGCTCCGACCACGCGGACCTCATTCTCCCAATTGAGGCGGCCCACATCGGACCCAAAGGATGCCCAGTCGCGGTTCAGACCCGACTGGGATGGACTTTCCAGGGCCCCCTCTACGGACTTGACAGTCAACCCATGTCGACACGCTGCCTACACACAAAGGCGAGCGACACCGGTCACTCCCTCGTACAGCCCGTTGAGAGGCTATTGACATTAAGCGAGAGGCCTGTGAGAGAACCGTGGGCACAAGAGGGAGTTCGGAACTCCACCCCCCTCAGCTGCGCTCCAGACGTAGCTGACCTCGAACCTAGCACCCCAAGCGACTCCTTGACGGGGCGGCCAGAACCGGCCCCTCCTCAGACGGGGTACAGAGCAAACAAGAGAAACAGACGGAGGAGGAGGAGGCACAGCCAAGCACAGATCAAAGCAGTCTCAGGCCCGCTTCCTCCTAAACCCCCCTTCATCCCGTCCAGTCGTCATGATCATAGACCAGTCACTACCCCGAGCTGCGTGGCCGGCCGGCCGCGTAAGCAAAGTGACCACTGGTGCCGACGGAAAGGTCAGAGCGGCAGAAGTGCTCGTCCAAGGGCGGACATACACCCGGCCCGTGGCGCGGCTGATAGAGTTGCCAAGGCTCCCCGACACTATTGATGACGACCATGACCCCCTGACTTTGTGAACTGCCCTACCCTCACAACAGACATTGAGTAGTGGACAAGGCGGTTAATCTGTCTCTGCTTATCTAATTAGGTGGGACTAATTAGGAGGCGGCTGTTACGAAGGATCAGATTAAACCGAATATATATATTTACTACTTGATATATATTGCATAATATTTGTATATCGTCTGATATCCCTTGTGTATTCTTTGTACATATACACGGAATATCCCTTTAACCTAGTACAGACCATAATATTTCGTTCTCCTATTGGACAGCGGTCCCTTAGGCGCCACTGCCATACCCCCAAGGTCTAGTTCAAAGTCACCGCCACAGACTTGCCTGGACATGAACGGCTCTGCGTAAGAATACGAGACAGGAATAAGGCTGGTACTAGTTTGTTCGCCTAACGTATAAATATGGCGCAGGTGAATACAGAAGTAGTTCAAGTTACCCAAGTGAAGCCTCACCCACGATACAACGTGCGGTGAAGTAAGGCCTTTTTGGCCCCAAATAGAGCATTGAGATTGCGTGCGAATTGATAACTGAAGTATCAGAGTTTAACGCTGTACCGTCGAGTTCGACCTATTCTATTATTTCAGTAATAGTCTATTTATGTATAGTGTATCGTGCCGCTACCGTTATACAGTGACCAGCATTACCAACGCTTCCTCGCACCAGCTAGTGTGCTTATCCAGGCTGGGCAGCTTACCCTGGCGCCTTCACCCGAGGAGCCCTAGACGAGGACCGTGTGGACATGTACACTGGATAATCTACCCGACGACTACATAGCCCTTTTCGGCTGGATTATATTTGCTTTGGTCCTGTAATTGATGGAGCGGAGAATCGTCTACACCCACAATTGTGTGGGATTTACCCTGTGAGGAGCAACGTCGAGCCCGCCTCTCAGAAGCCTGAGGCTGGCTAGCTTTCTTCCATGCGGAGCTGCATGCCACGGAGAACAGCTGTTATTCGTCTGCGGATCAAGAGATTATTGCACCGTCTCCTGTACTTGGAGTCTCTCTATTCTTCGTTGACCCAGACTCTACTACCGACAAATCCTCTCCCCTTGCTGGCTTACAACCGGAGGGACCCTACCAGTATCTCCCGCTGCCTCACTAGTGTACCATAGATATAATTCCTAAGATTCAGGTTGTATTCATTATCTCCTGCGTAATATGAGAATGGACATACATTATTGATTTGCTCACGCACATTCTTTTGCCTTATAAGCGCACCCTAAGTAAAGTATTGTTATATATACTATTATTGCTGCTAATAAATATTCTTAAACCAGTTTTGTGTGGAACCGTGTCATTGTGGAGGTGTTCATATCATATACCTGTGTACTGTATGGCCAGTAGTAATGTACATAAGACAGTAGTGGTTTAATGATACCATACTTATATAATACAGTCAGGGAATTGTACCCCTCAGTTACACCCCCTGATAATACTGGTAAACCACCAGACCACCTCCCCACTGCTAATGCTTTGCTTTTTCTCTAAATTTACCCTTGCCATTGTTAAAAAACTAAAATCACTAACACATTCCCCTTAGAACATGAACATCTTTTTGGTTTGTGACCAGTATTAAATGTTGTTTGCATATGCAGATAAAATATGTGCTTTTTTAAAACCTGATAAAAACAGACCGCTGATTTCAGCCTGTATCTTGTGCAGTAAAGGTTCAATGGATATAGCGTACAACATTCCTGACAACGGACAACCCTTGCCGGACCCCTCGTTCCACACTGAAAGGAGCACTCAAACCCCCATTGATCTTCAATACACTCTCAATGGGCCTCATGCATGAAGCGATATAAGAACAGATTTCGTTCTTAACTAGCATTTCCTCTTATTTTGTTCTTACCTGGGATTCAGCAAAGTTTTCTTATTGTTGCTTTTTCTCAGGCAAGAACAAATTATAATAGTGGTCGAGAGCACTCTTACCAAAATAAGAAACTCTTACCCAAAATAAAAATAAAATAAAAAAAGCATACCATTGGTTAATTGCCCCCAAATACGACTTAAAAAATACAGAACTTTTCAATAATAATAATTATTATTATTATAACTTGTATTATTATATATATTATTATAACTTATTATTGCATGCGTTCTGTCTGAAATGGATTATATATTACTGTTAGAACAGTTATGCTCTGGCCGCCCAGGCCATTGATTGATTGAAGATGTTATTAACAGATTGTAGAATGGGTACAATACAGTACAGCTTAATACACACAATTGTTAAGGGGATGCAGACCAGAGAAAGACTTTCGTCTTGACATCAGGGTCCCCCATTTTCAATTCATAATGACATTTATGACATACACAACATACAGATATACAGATATATATCATGACATTTATGACATGACATACAGATATGCAGTAATGTATACATAGCATAGAACGCATATTTAGAGATCGTCTATATCATGAACATTTGCGGACCACCTCGTATGCAAACAGTAAAACATAAATAAATAAACAACTGACTTAAACCCAGTAATACACGAGACCCTCTTCTTGGACCAAGTAAGGTTTTGTCGATAATCCAATGTACAGTTACCCCCACCCCACCCACCCAACCACCTCCAATGTACAGTTCCCCAACCCCCCCCACACCCCACCCCACAAAGCGCTCCAGCGCTTGAATATGGCCGGGGGATCCACAATGCAGACCACGGCTCTCGTATTATAATGAGCCCGCGAGGCGTGTCTCTGTATGCAAATGACTTGCGCGAGAACGTGCATCCAGTTTAGAATGATTGGGATTCACCATTCAAATCTCCTGGGTACGCACAGATTTCGAGGTTAAGAATGGCTTGATGAATGTGGCTTTTCTTATTGTTCTCTTAACAGACAGGTAAGCAAGAATATAAGAAAAATAATAAGAGAGTATTGTTGAATGAGGCCCATTCTTGGTACAAGACTTTGATCATAGCTATAAGACCTGGGTTGAGGCCAAACCGCTCTAATATCTTCCAAAGATAGAGGTGCTCAACCCTGTCAAATGCCTTTTCTTGGTCCAGTGAAATAAAGACCAACATCTAAGCCTAACGAACTAGAGACATCCAAAACATCCCTAATTAAAGATGCATTGTCTACAATAGACCTGCCAGGCACACAGTAGGTTTGATCTTGATGTACGACTGCTCCCATCACCTCCCTGAGTCTGTTTCTGTCTCTCTGAGAGCTTTCGACAGGATCTTATAATCCGAACAGAGAATTGCAACATGCTCCAGTTCATAATGTCTTGTAGATCTCCTTTTTTGGTAACAAAGTTATCACAGCTCTCCTGCAGCTTAAAGGCAAGGACATGTCCCCAAAACTCTCACTGAGCACCTCCAGCAGATCTTCACCCAAATCCTCCCAGAAAGCTTATAAAAATCGATGGTCAGTCCAGGGCTTTCTGAAGGGTCAAAAACTAATTGACAACTTCTCAAGCAAAGAAAGTGGATGTGAAAAACAGTACACAGGAGGGTACAGGGTCAGATGTAAGCTCTGGAGATGAGCCTGATGATTGGGGGAGTGATGCATTAGAGAAAGAGAGAGAGAGAGAGAGAGAGAGAGAGAGAGAGAGAGAGAGAGAGAGAGAGAGAGAGAGAGAGAGAGCGAGAGAGCTTCTGTCGGGGAAACAAACCGTGCACGAGGAAGCAGCAGTAGCACATACTCATTTACACACAACCTGGGCTGGGCCTCGCGCGGGGAAGCAGCAGTAGCACATACTCATTTACACACAACCTGGACCTCACGGGGAAGCATCAGTAAGCACATACTCATTTACACAAAGTGCTTATGGGCGGAGCCAGGCCAACACAGCCTGAAATCCAAAGTGAGAAAAATTTGGCTTTTGAGTACTTGATTAGAAATATAAAACAATATTTTTTTTAAATAAAAGCTTACATAAATTATGTGTTCAATAGACTCACAGGAATTGTGTAAAGTTGCCCAAATAGTGCTAGGAATAGCAATGCACGTCCCCTTTAAAACCACAGACATCTAACACAATAACATTAAAACAATTAAAACCCCATACATCTAACAACACAAAATAACAGTAAAGATTTAAAACCCCCAAACATCTAACAACACAAAATAACATTAAAACAATGAAGCAACAGAGTACAAAAATGCATGCCTTTTATACAGCAAGTACAGTATACAGCGACTACATTGAAATTTGTTCTCTATTTCAGTGATTGTATGTGGATTTTTCAGTGGTGTACATAGTTTCACATTAGAATTGGGGTAACATTTCTTATGTAGGGCAACATTTATTTTGGTTATTTTTTTAATAGTTTGGTGGTTATTAAAGTTAAAGGAGGACTTAGGTTATGTCTCTGCACCTCTGCATAATGATTAACTCTCCAGTTTTCATATTAGCCTGCTTCTCCTTACGAGATCCTTCATTTATATCAAAGATTTCATTTTAAATTCCATTGCTTCATACCAATGGTTTCTTGAATCTGTAAGAAGCAGTTGTTGAATGGATCCATTTTAGGCTATAAGTCGAGGAACTTTATTTAGAACCAAATTGACTAGTTTGAAGAAGATACGGACATGTTTGAACGTAGCCTGACACGTCAGACCTGTGGCACTAGCTTGTGTGGTGTGTCCATGAGCCTGGCATGTCAGGTTAGTTTGGACGAGATAAACAATGGCCTCGATTTTCTTTGGCTTTTTTTTCTTACTTGCCATAGAGATTCTGTACCTAGGACTTCTGTAGTTTTAAGATATGTATTGTTTTTGGGTTGCAGATGGGTTGCAACTGAAACAACTGCTTTACAATATTTGATACATGTCAACGTATACCTGTTAATTTACTCAAGTTCATCTTTTCACGACTCATTACGCTACGGTCGGATTCATGGGAATTGTACTTTTCACCTCACATTCCTTGACTGTGTGTTCCTCTCCAGGCGACTACTGTGAGGTGAACACAGACGAGTGCCTGTCGTCGCCGTGCCTCCATAACGCCACGTGTGTTGACCTCATCCACGGCTACCAATGTGTCTGTCGGCCTGGCTTCGCTGGTGAGTGCGGTACATTGAATACACATGATCTTTAGCCAGGGCTGGGGCAATATACCAATAACTATTGTTTTTTGTCTATCTATGTTATCATCTTATCATGTCTTACATTATTTCTCACAAAATGGTTTTCTTGAGACAGTTTTCATGTTCATACTATATTGTAATCCCATGACCATGCAGTCCACTAGGACGCACGTCATGAGTGGATTATGTGTGTGTGTATGTTGTGTCTAGGCTGTTGTCATACAATAATGTGCTCTTCGTCACACTCAATAAGGGTTAAAAAATAG
>NC_140166.1:125308742-125331242 GCF_963971535.1 Notolepis coatsorum
CTTTTAAATGTTTTACTTACAATTACACTGTATTTCGAGGACATAAATTGTTATTGGAACTCCACAATTATGGTAAAAGAAAAATGACCTAATCAGGGTTGACTTGTGGAAAAGATAAAGCAGGTTGTTCCTTGTTGTTCAGATACTCTATTTGTATCTATTGTACCACATGCCCTCCTCTCTGTCTGGGGAGGGTGTAGACTAAAACATGTCTCCTCTGTTGGTCTGGGAGGGTGTAGACTACTACATGCCTCATCTGTCGGTCTGGGAGGTGTAGACTACCACATGTCTCCTCTGTTGGTCTGGGGAGGGTGTAGACTACCACATGTCTCCTCTGTTGGTCTGGGGAGGGTGTAGACTACCACATGTATCCTCTGTGGGTCTGGGGAGGGTGTAGACTACAGCATGCCTCATCTGTTGGTCTGGGGAGGGTGTAGACTACCACATGTCTCCTTTGTTGGTCTGGGAGGGTGTAGACTATCACATGCCTCCTCTGTCTGTCTGGGGAGGGTGTAGACTACCACATGTCTCCTCTGTTGGTCTGGGGAGGGTGTAGACTACCACATGTCTCCTCTGTTGGTCTGGGGAGGGTGTAGACTACCACATGCCTCATCTGTCGGTCTGGGAGGGTGTAGACTACCACATGTCTCCTCTGTTGGTCTGGGGAGGGTGTAGACTACCACATGTCTCCTCTGTTGGTCTGGGGAGGGTGTAGACTACCACTGTCTCCTCTGTTGGTCTGGGGAGGGTGTAGACTACCACATGCCTCATCTGTCGGTCTGGGGAGGGTGTAGACTACCAAATGTCTCCTCTGTTGGTCTGGGGAGGGTGTAGACTACCACATGTCTCCTCTGTTGGTCTGGGGAGGGTGTAGACTACCACATGTCTCCTCTGTTGGTCTGGGGAGGGTGTAGACTACCACATGCCTCATCTGTCGGTCTGGGGAGGGTGTAGACTACCACATGCCTCATCTGTCGGTCTGGGGAGGGTGTAGACTACCACATGTCTCCTCTGTTGGTCTGGGGAGGGTGTAGACTACCACATGTCTCCTCTGTTGGTCTGGGGAGGGTGTAGACTACCACATGCCTCATCTGTCGGCCTGGGGAGGGTGTAGACTACCACATGTCTCATCTGTCTGTCTGGGGAGGGTGTAGACCAGTGGTTCTCAACCTTTTTACACCAAGTACCACCTGAGAACCTAGCTGGCTGAAAATATGATTTAAGAAGGAATTATAATTTAAAACAACCCTATGTCCGCACTACTCTTAAAGGTTTATGTGTTTCAGTTTGTGGTGTAATCCTGTGGAATGGATTAGATCAGTGGTTCTCAAACTTGTTGTTCAGATACTCTATTTGTATCTATTGTACCACATGCCTCCTCTCTCTGTCTGGGGAGGGTGTAGACTACAACATGTCTCCTCTGTTGGTCTGGGGAGGGTGTAGACTACTACATGCCTCATCTGTCGGTCTGGGGAGGGTGTAGACTACCACATGTCTCCTCTGTTGGTCTGGGGAGGGTGTAGACTACCACATGTCTCCTCTGTTGGTCTGGGGAGGGTGTAGACTACCACATGTCTCCTCTGTGGGTCTGGGGAGGGTGTAGACTACAGCATGCCTCATCTGTTGGTCTGGGGAGGGTGTAGACTACCACATGTCTCCTTTGTTGGTCTGGGGAGGGTGTAGACTATCACATGCCTCCTCTGTCTGTCTGGGGAGGGTGTAGACTACCACATGTCTCCTCTGTTGGTCTCGGGAGGGTGTAGACTACCACATGTCTCCTCTGTTGGTCTGGGGAGGGTGTAGACTACCACATGCCTCATCTGTCGGTCTGGGGAGGGTGTAGACTACCACATGTCTCCTCTGTTGGTCTGGGGAGGGTGTAGACTACCACATGCCTCATCTGTTGGCCTGGGGAGGGTGTAGACTACTACATGCATCATATGTTGGTCTGGGGAGGGTATAGACTACCACATGTCTCATCTGTCTGTCTGGGGAGGGTGTAGACCAGTGGTTCTCAACCTTTTTACACCAAGTACCACCTGAGAACCTAGCTGGCTGAAAATATGATTTAAGAAGGAATTATAATTTAAAACAACCCTATGTCCGCACTTATTTTTTTTATTATTGCAAAACAGAAATTATTAAAAGTCAGTACTCAACACACAATGCATAATGAAACTAACAGTCAAGGTGGCTAAAATTACATGCAAGTACAGAAACAAGACAAAAAAAAAAGTCTATAATAATATTTTACCGTATACAGTGTATATCCAACGAAATTAACAATTATACAAATGCCTTATACAGGATATACCCCTAATACCTATTTTCTAAAACCCTACACACATATGCTCCAGCTCGAACCCCCCCCCCTCCCGGACCCCTCCTTGGATAGTACCTCCATTATCCCTCACTCCTAACCAGACACTACCATTATAAGCTAGCTTTTATTCTCTCCACCACTTCTAACCACATTGACATTTTGGATTCGTTGAGACCCAGAATTCTTGCTGTAGATATTTCTTGATAAATCACATCGAGATATGTAAGAGACCAAACTTTCCGGCACATTTTTTCCGGTTGAAACCAGCGTGATGCGATCAGTTTTTTAGCTACTGTGATACCCGATAAAACCAATCTCTTTAGCTGTGGATTTACTGCAAACTCAAAAACATCATTCAAAAGCAATACAGAGGGGTGTACTGGAATATTCCAAGATACAAGTTTTGATAATTGATGGGTCACATCTTTCCAGAATGCCTTAACTGGTGGGCAGTCCCAATACATGTGCATAAATGTCCCTTCGTCTCCATTTGTACATTGGGAGCATTTTGAGTCTTGTTTCAGGCCCATTCTGTTCAGTCTTATAGGAGTCAAGTATGTCCTGTGAATATAGTTAAGATTGGTTTGTTGATGGTCCGGGTTCCTTGATGTAAGACGGACATTTGCCCATGCTTCTTGCCAATCAAAGTCACTTTCCAGGTCTGGTATATCCCTCCTCCAGACAGTGTCTAGTTGGAGGGTTTCATACGAGGACGCTAGTAATTGATAATAAAAACCTGATACAAAACCTCTCAATGTTTCTCTTTCATAGAAGAATTTGTGGTATCTGTGGTGTTCAACTGGTATGTCTAATGGAACACCGTGAGACCTCAAACATAGGCGTAACTGTATGTAAAAAAGCCATGTGGACTCGGTGAGGTTAAACTTTGTGCATATTTCTCCATAACTACAAAAGCCCTGGTTATTAAAAATATCCCCTAATGAGTGTATGCCTTGCTCTTCCCATATAGGGAATCTTATAGGACGTTTTTCCATTAAGAGTGCATTGTTATTGAATATGGGAGTGTGATTATGCCATTTTTGAGGGTTAGGATATTTTTTTTGTGTTTCCCGCCATGTTCGGATTGCATGGGTAATTATGGGGCCAAATTTCCGCTCACAGTGCTTGATTGGAAGTTTAGTGTGTGCTATGTCCTTCAGTCTCTGTGGGGCTACTATGTTTTCTTCCAATTCTCTCCAGGATACCAAAGCCTGGGGATCAAACCATATTGTCAATGGTCTTAATGTGTAAGCCTTAAAATATTGGAAAAAATCTGGAACTGCCATGCCACCGTCTGCTTTATTTCTCTGTGCGGTGGATCTTTTTATGCGAGGTGGTTTGTTATTCCAAATAAATTTGTATGTGGAGGAGTGTAATCTTTTCCAGTAGCCCTCTGGAGGGGGTAACGGTAGCATTGAGCTGATGAAGTTGATTCTTGGTAGTACATCCATCTTAACTATTGATACCCTTGCCTGTACTGAGTTTTTAAGTTTTGCCCACCTGTCCAGGTCGTCTTTGATTTTGTTCTGTATTTTTGTGTAATTGTGCTTCACCGTTTGTCTTATGGTGGGAAATATTTCCACACCCAAGCATCTAAAATGTTTTACCATGGGTATCGCACCTGGGAGGGTTGTGTCTTTTTTTGCATGGGTGTTAAGTGGAAGGAAAGCCGACTTCGGCCAATTTATTTTAAATCCCGATAAATCACCAAAGTTCTCTATCAACTTGAGTAGATGAGGCAATGTGGTGTTGGGGCTTTGCATGAACAATATTACGTCGTCCGCATATAAACTAATTTTATGTTGTGTGCCCTTGATTACGATTGGTTCTATGTATTGGGATTGTCTTATATATTGTGCTAAAGGCTCTAATGATAGATCGAATAGTCCGGGACTAAGAGGGCAACCCTGTCTGGCTGAGCGTGATACCGGAAAGATTTTGGAGATGAATGTACCTGTTGTAATCATGGCCGATGGGTCCTCGTATAATACTTTAATCATATCAATGAATCCTTTTCCTAACCCCATCCTTTCTAATACTGCCCATAGAAACGACCATTCCAGCCTGTCAAATGCTTTCATAGCATCCAGGGACAGCATCGCCTTAGGTATGGTGTCCTCTTTGTCTGCATCTAGTACGTGCAGTATTCGTCTTATGTTATCATTGATCAGGCGACCTCTTATGAAGCCAGTTTGGTCCGGATGAACTAAAGACGTCATATGCTTTTGTAATCTGATGGCTAATACCTTAGAGTACAGTTTGACATCGGTTCCGAGGAGGCTTAAAGGTCTGTAACTACCGCAATCGGTGGGGTCTTTGTCTTTTTTGAGAAGGACTGAAATGAGTGCAATATTGTCGTGTTTATGGAAGCTCCCCTCCTTGACTGAGTATAATATCATATTTAGTAATAAGGGTCCAAATATGTCCCAACAAGAAAGGTACATTTCTGATGGGATACCGTCTCTTCCAGGAGCCTTACCATTTTTCATTTCGGATATGGCCTTCTTGAGTTCCTCTAATGTGATCGGTGCTTCTAACTGTTTAGCGTCGTCCTCCGAAAGTTTAGGGAGAATAATTTGATTAAGATATGTGTCCAATTTGTTTTGATCAAAGGTCGTTTCTGATTTATATAAGTCGGAGTAGAATTCTTTGAATGTATCGTTTATTATTTTGGGGTCTGTTACAAGTACTTGTTGTTTTCTAATGGCAGTTATATCTGCAAATTTTGCATTAATTCTTAATCGCATGGCTAATAGGTGACTAGGTTTAGAACCTTGGGAGTACTGCTGTTGTCTTGTGCTGCATATTTGCATTTCCGATTTTTGTCTGTATATTGCATTGATCTCTGTTTTTAGTACGTTAACTTGATTTTCTAGTCTAGTTGAGTTGTTGTATTTTAAAGAATTAAATAACGTTGAGTAAAGCGTTTCCAGTTCAGACAGTTTTGTGCATTGATTCTTGCGCAATATGGAGGAAAATCTATCCGTGAAATCCTTGATCATACCCTTTACCAACATCCATATTATTCTGGGGTCTTGCACCGCGTTTGCATTCTCCCGTAGGAATACTGTGAGAGCTTCTTTGAGTTGTGTAATGAATTCGTTGTTGTTAAGCAGCATCGTATTAAAACGCCATCTTGGGGCCCGGGAAGATAGTATACCAAATGTTGCTTTTAGGAGTAAATAACAGTGATCTGAAAGCGCATTGGGTATCATTTCCACTTCATATTTATCAAATAGTCTCGGGGAGGCAAAGACATAATCAATTCTGGATAATGTGTTATGTCTCGCCGATCGACAGGAGTACTTTCGGGTCGTGGGATTAAGTGAACGCCATAAATCATTTACCCCTGTAGTCTTTGACCAATCTTTTAATGCTTTAGATGAATTTTTTTGTTCGCTGGAAAAGGCGAGGTAAGATTTGTCCATCCTTGGATTCCAAATGGCATTAAAATCCGCACCTATTATAAATGAGTACTCGGGATGGTTTAACATTTCATCGGTTAGTGAAGGAAGAAACCCTCTTCGTACAAATTTGGGGCATATACCGCTGCCAACGCTATTTTCCTGTTATTGTGTACAATCCTAGCTATAGTTATACGCCCCTCAGCATCCGACCATACCCCCTTTAATTCGATATTTAATTTACGTCTGACGACTATGGCTACACCTCGAGTTCTCGTACCAAAAGAAGAGTGACTAATATTATGGTATGTGTTATCCGCTAACGTATCTATGTCTTCCTCTAAAATGTGCGTTTCGCTTAGTAGAGCCACGTCCACATGTTCTTTTTTCATCAGTGTGAGCACGCTTTTGCGTTTGTGTTGTTTGTTTATCCCACCAGTGTTCCATATCATTATATTCAAACTAGCCATAATCTATGCATGTTTTTGTGTAGTTTTTGGTAATGCTTCTGGAGTGCAAAGCTACAATAGATGTACATCCAATTATTGAGGTCCCGTTGAGAGCCGAGCTTAAAAACATATATATATACAAATAAAAATCCGCACTACTCTTAAAGGTTTATGTGTTTCAGTTTGTGGTGTAATCCTGTGGAATGGATTAGATCAGTGGTTCTCAAACTTTTTACACCAAGTACCACCTGAGAACGTAGCTGGCTCTCCAAGTACCACCATATGGTTGACGTTAAAATACAGTCTATTCAGCTATGCACAGTTCACGCAGGAGGCAAATGTATTCCTAATAGCATTATTTATTGTTAACCTTTGTCAGGCACAGACACAATGTACAAAGGGGTAGCACTAGAACTGTTATGATTTGTAATGCGACCCCAATTGCACGACACAGACAGGTAATCAGAGTTAGCCAAAACCAGGGCATGATTTATTATATACAAAAAAGCGGCACTCAGCCTTTAACACTTTGAGTGCCACTCACGGCTTTTCTCGGGTTTACGACCCGACCGTTGAATGCCACGCCCGAGTATTCTCGGGTATTTTTTTTTATTAGCGATCTGAAATCATATTGCATCACGCGAGCCTACCATTGGAGATCCAGGGACCGCCGGCGCTCAGATGTGAAAAAAGCGCCCCCTATCGTCTCCCAGATGGTAAATCACCCTTTTGGAATGGACTCAATGAAAGTGAATGGGAGAACGGATTTCTGACTCCACATTTTACTTCTCACTGATGCAGCCGGGGTCTACCAGAGTTCATTCTGGAGCCTCTGAGCCGCGCGGATCATGTGTTATACTGTACACACGATGGATCAATACATTTATCGATTTTTTCCGAATGCCGATCGGAAATTGGAATAAACCATTCGGATACCATCTGACCTCAGGTATGGAATCTATGTTATCAGTGTTAGGATAATCAGACTCGTTTTCACTGATATATAAGCGTTTATGTGATATGGCTGTTTTGACTGTAAAAGCCATGAGGAAATAAGAGCTGCGATTATCAGCGCACGGCACGAGCGTGCGTGCGCACACATATACTATCAATCATCTAGCGTTTATTTGAAAACGATTCATAAATAGGCCGACAAATGACAACGTTCTGGAATATTCCAGTAAAAGGCGATTATCATAGGCATGGGTTGTTTTTCCCCGGAAAACGGGTGATTTTCAAAATGCTATCAAACGGAAATGAAGCGATAAAAATACAATCTGCCTTGCCAATGTTGACTGGAAAATGAGTCTTTGATAAGCGACGGGCAGATTAGACACATAGCCATAATTTAAAACATAGATTAGGCGATATTTACGTTAACATTGGCCGTGGATGGTGGCATTCAAAGGGGTAAAAATGAAAACACGGCCCGGCACTGAAAGTGTTAAGGGGGAAAAAACACCAAAGTCCATGAACACAAAAAACGCAGCACTGTGCCTTTAAGGGGCGCAGGCAGGAATCCTCTAGCACACAGGCAAAGAGATACACGGGAAATCTTCCAGAAACACGGGCAAAAATACACAGGACTCTTCATTGAACACGGGCATCCTCCCGACCAGAATGCTGCCAACGGGCAGCGCAGCAACCAGGGGGTCCAAGGGGAATGGGGTGAGAACACGGGCATCCTCCCGTGGAGTAATAGAGAGCGATGGCGAGCCTCACCCCAGGAACGGGTCCATGTAGAGGGAGTTGGGAAGTAGCCGGCAGGACATCTGGAGTGGGAACACTGGGATCCTCCCGTGGAGTAATAGAGAGCGAAGACGGTGTCCCACTCCAGGAAACGGCGACAGGTGGTGATGTACAGGGGTGGCACGACGTCTCACGCCGGAGACGCGGCAGTAGATGGTAGTAACAAGAACGACCAGACCAGGAGTGGAGGGGAGTCTGCAATACTAGTACTCTCCCGAGCTGATCGCAAACTCCTCTCAGGTGCGTGAAGCAGAAAAACGGCACGCCCCCTCGTTGGGCTGCATGCAGAATTCCTCCAGCCCTCACAAGAACTAGCAAACTTTTCCACACAACTCATACAATGCAAGGGGCATTGAGAACATAATAACTAACATTCTCACCTAGCAATTGAGAAAATTAAGAACAACTGTATTTCAGCAAATGTACTTAATTCTCTCTCTCTCTCTTGCTCTCACTCACACACACACACACACACACACACACACACACACACACACACACACACACACACACACACACACACACACACACACACACACACACACACACACACACACACACACAGCATGTTGTTGTCCATTGACAACTCACATAAGCAGGGGCGGACTGGGGAAATAATTCAGGCTGGGAAATATAGTGGGAAATATAGTGTGAAATATAGCCCCAGTCAGGCCACTATCTAAGTGGGGGTGCAGGATTTTTTTTTAATGTACCCTTTAAATGCCAGTGTTTGTGATGGGCACCACAAATTATTGTAAAAAAAAAGGAAAAAACACATATGCAATACATTTTTGAATTGTAACCCTTTAAATGCCAGTTTGTGTGATGGCATCACAAATTATTGCACCAGTCACTTCTTTTCACCTGACAGCCAGGAGTTTCACTGGGGAGGTGCACGCTATCTCCCCCAGATCCCATCCCTGCTGAACAGGTGCCCCGGCTGACCAGTAGGAGTCGCTGTTGCAACGACCAGGAGTCATACCCCACCGGCTTCCCACCCACGAACACTGCCTTATTGTGTTCATAGGGACGACTGATGAAGCTGCAGAGAGTTTAACCTGGGTCTCTGTGGCGGCAGCGAGTGTATAGACCTCTATATAGACTCCCTGAGAGACGATCAAGGTTGACATTTAAATTGCAATATTAATTAATGCAACATAACTTACCCATCATAAAATAACACGTTAAGTAACAATTACAGTCCTCTGTCCCTGACTGTAATGTCTTAACATTAGGGTTGGGTACCATTCATATTTGAATCGATACCGGTACCCAACGGTACTTTTTTTCCTGTACGTCTAAAAAAAACTATCTACCTACCTCAGTTGTAAAAAATGAGTCCAAACTTCAAAAAATGTATTATCATTATTATTTATTTAGAACAATTTGTTAATATATATATATATAATATTGCAGCGAGCGTTGTCTGCTTTGTAAAGTGTAACCACACTTGCGACCGTTTTCCCCGACTGCTTTTTTGTTGAATCAAGTCAAATCCTAGGTAAGCAATTGTGCGCGTGAACGTTGACGTGAACATGCGGCACACTTCTTAAGTTTCGTTTCGCGGTAAACGAAACGTTGACGTCATCGGACAAAAAAAAGACAAACTTTATTTTTTTACAGTACTGAAATGTGGCACCGGTGGATCTCACGTGAATCGGTACTCGGTAGCAGGGGCGTCGTTTTGGTATGGCAAGGTATGGCACTCGCCATACCCTGGCAAATAAAATAAAAATTATAATAATAATAATAATAATAATTTATAATTACATTTTTTTATGTTGATTTAGAATTCGAATGTCAACATTATGAACGAAGCTTTGAACTATTCGGTACAGCCCTAGCATGTTTTGATATTGTCAATTATCTCACTTTTACTAGGTGACTTTTACTGTGACTAACTGAAATATGCCAAAAAAAAGGAAAATGGACATAGGGACGTTTTTTAATTAAAGGGCAGCAGAGACAAGTGATACAGGGACACAGGTAAGGTCTGGCTTAGTGATTATAACAGTGCAGTTCAGCATTTAGTAACCCATACTTTTTGTGAACGTGTTTTTGATGCTACATTCTGTTGAACACACACCTCAAAACCGTACCTAAGGAAAATTGGCTCAATTGAAAGAAAAATAATAGACAGTTATGATATTACATTCTGCATAAGTTTGTTTGTTGACACATTTCTATACTAAAAATGCTTGTGTAGTCCTGTGTCATACCTAAACGTCATATAAGTGAATTGTATAGAAACAACTCACCAAAAGTGACTATTGCACAACTGATTTGACCAAAAGAAATCCACCTACCCCCCCCCCCCCCCCTGCTCATCATACCTTGGCTTTTACTGAAATGACGCCACTGCTCGGTAGTACCGACGTGATTTGGTCGATACCCTTAAAAGTACCGGACTCGGTACCCATCCCTACTTAACATAACATTTATGTTAGCTTCCTACATAGCGCCCCCCCTACCCCCCAATCCTTCAATGCAAATGCTCAATTTACACATCCATCCCCTCAGGACCGTGGAGTGCTTTGTATCACCACTCAAGAGATGCATTTACAGCAGCTGTGTGTAATAACTCAGCTGGGAGAGTGGTGCTTGACCGAGTCCTGGAGGGTGATCGCCTATATCAACTATTTGTGTTCACGAGGACGGGTGACATGATCGAGAGAGAGAGAGAGAGAGAGAGAGAGAGAGAGAGAGAGAGAGAGGGGGGGGGGGGGGTACAATGAGAATGACAAAAAGACGAGAACAGAGGAAAGAGGAATTCAAAAAGAATGGTGGTATGGTGGAAAAAGAAGAGATAGATAGAGAGAGATACATATATATATATATATTATATATATATAAATATATATTGTGACAGACTCTGGGGTGTTTTTAGGAATTAACCCTCTAAAGTCTAGCCGGTTATGCTCCTCCTCCCTCAGATAATTTTTTTTACATAATATGAAACTACAGGTTCATACCTTCAGAATAAGCCATCAATTGTAAAATTTTTGCCAATGGTTTTCAATCAATGTCCTATGAAACATTCTAGTAAAATCCTAACTAAAACCAGCACAGGGGTTTGAAAATAATCGAGTGAATTCAGCTATTTGCTGAAAGAACTACACTCCCTGCATTCAATGTGATCAATGTCACTAGACCAATTCACACGTGGAACAAAGGCCCAGTTTCTAGTCTGTCATTCCTTTGTTATTCCAATGACTGGACCCAGGAAGCCTAGAGTGACACACACACGCTAGATAGAAGTTTACCTGAATACATTACTATTATTATTATTATTATTAGGGCTATTATTAGAGAGATAGAGATAGAGATAGAGATGGAGAGAGAGAGAGAGAGAGAAAGAGAAAGAGAAAGAGAAAGAGAAAGAAAGAAAGAAAGAAAGAAAGAAAGAAAGAAAGAAAGAAAGAAAGAAAGAAAGAAAGAAAGAAAGAAAGAAAGAAAGAAAGAAAGAAAGAAAGAATGAATGACTGAAAGAGAGAGAGATACAGAGACAGAGATATAGACAGAGAGAGAGACAGAGAGAGTGAGATAAACCCTGTATTGTACAATGAACAACCCTATCATTAGAAATGTATTTTGAAATATATATTGTGAATTACAATAATAATACATAGGTGCCTCATGATATTATCTCATACATACCCTCATCTGCGCCTTGACTTATTTACACTGCCTACTTGCCCATATGTGCATACTCAGAGTTATATTATCGTACTTGGCCATCACGTCCCGCTCTTAAGCCTATCGAGATATACCTCATCTCATGTACCTATTGTACTCCATCAACGAAAACAAAAATACGCCCATCACCTGCCGGGCCCCGCCCCTATAGAGGCGTACTCTATAAGATACTCGGCATGGTCACCAAACACTCTTCCTCTATTTTCGTTTCCATCATAAACGGTCGCAAGGCGCCTTATGTAACTAGTGCTGTGAAAAGATTAGAGAAATTGCGTAATGTTGAAAGTTACCGGAGGTTTGCTTACCCCTGGAATCTTCGGGGCATGTTTCAGCGACACGTCGGGCCTATTCTGATGTTTCCTCGTCTGGTGGCAGCAGGACAAGGAGCAGCATGCAAGGTTTGGCTATCGAGCCGGCTTGTACACAGGTAGGCCCTGTGTCATCAGGCATTGATGTTGGTGTTAGTAATGCTGTGGAGTGTGTTTCGGCGCCAGGGGCGGGGTGGCTTGTTGAACGTTCCACTGCAGTGGACGATTTCCTGGCTGTCCTGGAGCATGCTGCTTACACTAATGCTACTAATGCTACTGCTAATGCTAATGTTGATGCTGAAATGGGTCGTTGTTCTAATATTCCCCGCCGCGGGACGTTGCCGCTTTTCCCTCCTCTTGCCCGGTTCATTGATGAAGGTCAGTCGGTTGCTAATGTGGGGGGTTTCGCTGAGTCGTAAACGGGCTAACAACAGGGTGCAGGCCGGGTGTACCGTGGCTACGTAGCCAGGTAGCTTTGATCCTGTGCCCCGGCGGGGATGAACGATGTCCCACCCGGCCGATGCTTGAAAGCGAATCGGCTCGGAGGGTGGCAGTATGGACAGATGAGTGGTATACTGCTGCAGGATGGTTTGTAGCGGCGGCCAGTGTTATGGCTCAGCTGTCTATTTTCCTATCCACATTGGCGTCGGGTAGTGGGGCTATGGGTCCAGCCGACATTGTAAACATGTTGCATGTTTGTGGTGTTATAGAGATCTTGACTCAGTCGCAAGCTATAACTGCGGGGAGGATTAGGATGCTATCAACGTTTGTTGTTAGGCATGTCTGGTTGGAGCACTCTCCTCTTGGGGAAGAGGATAGGTTTTCTCTCCTCACGACTCCTTTTTCCACGGAAGGACTTTTTGGTCGTTCTGTGGAGGCGCAGGCGGTTGTTGATCTGGGTCCCACACCGCCTCACGCTGTGCAGCCAGAGGTTGGAGCACGGCCTCGTCAACGACTGTGGCGAGGCCCTCGACAGGCGGCCATGTTTCCCCCGCCAGTGGTACCCTGGGCGGAGAGTCAACGGGGATCCACAAGGCCGACAGCCTTGGCGGCCGAGGGATCGGCCATTTTGGATGTATTCGGCTTGGATAAAACAAGCCGTCGTCATTCTGCCGCGAGAAGCCCGCTCCCCGTTCAATCCTCTCTCCGTTACCCACGGAAGCGGGGCTCTGATCGTTTTCCTTTGGCTGCGGGCCGCGAACCTTCTTTGAAGCGCATGCGGCCCCACTTTTCACTTCTCATGGGGACAGGGGCTGACACCCAGTTGATGGCTGAGCCTGGGTCTGTCCGTGAGAATGTTTTGCTGTCGCGTGGTTCCTGCACCACACGTTGTGTGATGGGTGAGCCTGGTGTTACGGCTGCCACTAGCTACAGTGGTCAGCAGGGGGACTCGAGACCTCTTCTGTTGAATGCACAGCAAGGGTTACCCCGGCCTCGCCTTCGCCAAGCGGGGTGTCACGCTGACGCCTCCCACTCCAGTGGTCTGCAAAGAAGAGGCGAGCGTGATTTGGGTGATAGCAATATCACTGCAGGGCTACGGCGTGTAGGAGCCCATGGGGTCCTCATGCCTTGCGTGTCTAGCTGTAGAACAACTCCTCAGCATGCGCTAGAGGGGTGTTCAGGGGGGGGGTGTGTGTCAACCAGTTTGATGACAGCTTCTCCCGTATCAAACCGGCCCTTTCTGTCGGGATCCCCCCTTGGGTGCGTCGCACAGCGGGAGGGACCGGGCCAACTATCCACTGTTCCTTGCGGCCCAGCGTCAGTTGACGGCGGGTGCGCTGTGGGATTATTTTCACATATGGCGACAAGAATGCCGTTTGGATGGGTGGATAGAGAGAAAGTTGAGGGAGGGGCTTGTGTTGCAGTTCGCACAACCCCACCCTCCGTTCTCAGGTTTGGTGCAGACCCTATTGTCAGGGTCAGAAGCAGTGACAGCCCTGACCGACGAGATCCAATCTCTGTTGGCGAAGCAGGCCGTAGTCATGGTCCCGAGGGAGGACGCGATGTCAGGCGTCTACTCCCGTTATTTTCTGGTGCCCAAGAAAAAGGGGGGGGTCAGACCTATACTGGATCTGTCCGCGTTCAATCGGTTGATTGTAGCGAGACCATTCAGGATGTTGACCGTCAAACTCCTTCTGCTTCAGAAGGGGAGACTGGTTCACCTCCATAGACCTGAAGGATGCGTATTTTCACATCCCGATTTTCCCTCCTCACACGAAGTTCCTGCGGTTCCTGTTTCAGGGCGTAGCGTACGAGTACCAGAGGTTGCCGTTCGTCTATTCTCTGGCTCCCCGCACATTCACCAAGTGCGTAGCCACTGCGCTGGAGCCTCTACGTCGTTGGGGAATACGGGTTCTATTCTATTCCGACGACATTCTACTCCTCAGTCGTTCGGAGGAGGTTGCCAGGTCTCATACCAGGCTGGTGGTGGAATTCCCCACCAGGCTGGGTTTTGCTGTGAACTGGAAGAAGAGTACGCCTCTTCCCAGTCAACAGGTGGAGTACTTGGGCTTGATGCTGAGGTCAAGGCCCATGGTTGTAACCCTCTCGGAGCAGCGGCGGGTGTCTATCCTTCACGCGCTCTGGGGTTTCCGTCTGGGAGGGACGGTCACGGTGCTGCAAGTGATGCGCCTGCTCGGTATGATGGCATCTGCTCACACAGTGGTTCCTCTTGGCCTCCTCTTCATGAGGAGGATACAGAGGTGGTTTTTCTCTATGGGAATAGATCCGGTGAGGGACAAATGGAAACGGTTGACGGTTCCTTTGTCGATATGGGGAGATCTCGCCCATTGGAGGAGGCTGGGTATCCTCACCATTGGGGTCCCCATGGGCAGCAGGCGCTCATACGTCACGGTCTTCACCGACGCCTCTCTCACGGGTTGGCGAGGGACGTGTCGGACCAACGCAGTGGGGGGCAGCTGGACGAAGGTCCATGCTGGCCCGTCTACCCCGCACATCAATGTGTTGGAATTGAAGGCGGTCCTCCTGGTCCTCAAACGGTTCGACCACCTGGTGGTAGGCGAGCAGTTTCTGGTCAGAACGGACAGTATGACGGCAGCGGCGTATATCAACAGGCAGGGTGGGACTCGTTCCATCCGCCTTCACCGGGCGGCGGTCGAACTTTGGCTGTGGGCATCTCGCAGGCTGCGCAGTCTGAGGGCGCTCCACATCCCTGGTGCAGAGAATGTGGGCGCGGATATGATGTCTTGGGGCGGTCCTCGTTACGACGAGTGGGAACTCCGCCCCGACATAGTTGTGTTCCCCTGCTGTACTCACTCTACACACACGATTGTGTGGCCAAGTTCAGCTCCAACTCCATAGTGAAGTTCGCAGACGACACGGTGGTGGTGGGGCTGATCTCGGACAACGACGAGAAGGCCTACTTGGAGGAGGTTGAGGTACTGGAACGTTGGTGCCAGGACAACAGCCTGCTCCTGAACATTGGTAAAACCAAGGAGCTGATCGTGGATTATAGGAGAGGACAGCAGGAGACACACACACCACTGATGATTAACAGGGCTACCGTGGACAGGGTGAGCAGCTTCAAGTACCTGGGGGTCCACATCTCAGAGGATCTGACATGGTCAACACACATAGACACAGTAGTAAAGAAAGCGAAGCAGCGCCTCTACCACCTGAGACAGTTAAGGAAGTTCAGAGTATCGGGGAAGATACTCCAGTCCTTCTACTCAGGAGCTGTAGAGAGCATCTTGACCGGAAACATCACTGCCTGGTATGGAAACAGCACGGCACAGGACAAGAAGGCCCTACAGAGAGTGGTGCGCTCAGCCGAGCGTACCACGGGTATTGCGCTACCTACCCTGCAGGTTCTATACAACAAGAGGTGCAAATCCAGAGCCTGCAGAATAATGAAAGACCCCCACCACCCCAATAACAGCCTGTTCCAGCTGCTGAGGTCAGGCAGACGCCTGCGAACCCCAGCTACTAGGACGGAGAGGCTTAGGCTCAGCTTCTTCCCCCAGGCCATCAGAGCCTTGAACAATGAACATTGAGAGCCACAGAAACTGAACTATCCACACACAAGCACACACAAGCACACACACGACACGCACGCTGAGCACGCTCACACACTAGCAGCCACTTTAACACTCATGCCGCACACACGCACACTTATGGCCAAGAGGAAAGGCCACTTTAAATTAGTATAACAACAGGAACAGTGTATTGCACTACTAAAGCTACCTAGCATGTCCTATATGCTCTGTAAATACTATGTACAGATACCGAGATGTCACACCATGTTACCTGTTTATTGCACTGTTGTTTTTTATTGGATTCTATTATATGTTGTACCACTGTATTTTTATTGGATTCTATTATATGTTGTACCACTGTATTGCACATCGGCGCGGGCAAGACCACCCGCATTTCATTGTATACTTGTATGCCGTGACAATTAAAACTCTTGACTTGACTTGACTATGTTCCAAGAGTGGTGTAAGGCGGGGGGCCGGGACCCAGTCTCCTGCCCCCTGGATGCTGTCCTTGGTTACCTAGACTTTTGGTTTATTTAATATACGGATCTATGTAAAGGGGTCTAAATAAGTTAACAGGTGTTTGTGATTGTGACTTGAGCATGCGCAGTTGGCGCAGCTGCCTTTCAAATGGTGGCTGGCTGTCATTCTCACTATAGCACTGACAGGATCACATCGCCCATTGGTAAGTGGACTTGATTAAGGGATTGCAACATTGTTAACTTGGCTATGTCACATATAAACACAATGTAATGTATCACGTTGGCTGCTGGCTGCTAATGCAGCCTGCGGATAATATTTGCATGTGCACGGTGTTAGTGATGCTGGCTAAATGAATGAACGTTGTGTCTGAATGCTTGCCGCTAGCTTGTGGCTAGGCTAACGCACTTCGCTGAAGGTGCACAGCTGAGCTAGTGTCTCTGTGGCTCTGCTGATTTGTCACGGTGAGATTCATGTGGTGGAACTTTTGTGTGTGTGTGTGCTTTGATGAATGAGAACTGCTATCTTGTCCGTTGTGTGTGGGTTGCACTGTGTCTCAGACGAGGAGCTCAGTGGCTCACGTTACGGAGGAGGAAGTAAACATTGCCAGGCATTCTGGGTAATGTAGTCATTGCAGTTCTCCCTCCTTTCACCCACAGTTAAACGAGACATGACATGCTGGTTTGATGAAATGTATATTGTAAATGAAATTAATACTGTATGTATATTCAATAGTAGTATTGATAGTATATGAATATGTATATTGATATTAATATTAATTTATTTATTTATTTATTGATTGGTGTTGGTATTAATATTAATATATAGTGTATATTAATATTATGCTTAATTAATGTGTATGCACTGCATTTGTTCTGCTTCACAGGTTTTTTACCTATGGTAAGCCTATGGTCAACTGTGGGAATTATAAGTTGTATTGTGGAGAAAAACATCTCGACTAGTTTGTTTAAATAAACAAACTCTAATGACTAACCATTGAGTCCTCCATTGTGTGGTGCCTGTCAGCCCTTTCGGAGGGTTCCAAATAGAACATTTTTGAAAGATCTGAACATGTCCCAGGTTGATATTCTCTTGTAATAGGATTTAAGACCTTGTGGTGTTCCTTTTCAAAATAGGAATTCATTCCATTTGAAGGTGCACGAGATGAATGTTTATTTTCAGAGGAGTGCAACACAGCCATTGCAGTGGTTGCAGCCAATTCAGTGTCCACCTCCAGTTGTTCCTTTTTTCTCTTCAGCCTTAGTTCCTGCTCATTCAACTGTAGTTCCTGCCTCCTCCGGTGGCGATTCTCCGACGTCCCAAACGCAGCAAATCTTCCCAGTCTCAAAACGAGAGTCCAACTGGTGCGTGGTTTTTTACTTATATTAAAGGAGCTCCCGTCTTATACGGAAATACTGAGCAATTTGATCCCGTAGATGGACTTGGCTGACGCGCCGTTCTATTTTGTTTGGTCTGATACCAAACCGTCCTTGTCCCAATGATACAATGCAGGCAGCTCTACTTGGAAAATGATATTTATTTGCTTCACTGTGCAAACAGGATATCTTCGCTTTTGTTCCTTAAACTGATTAAATAATAATGAATACAATACCTAATTGCCTACAAACATTTCGCCCTGTGGCGTGTTCAAACAGCGACCTGTGACCTGCGTTAACCTGCCTGTTGCGTCGTGCGTGCGTGCGTTCAAAAACCTTTGTCCTTTCCGGGTCAAACTCCTAACTCCACCCAGTGTACCTGGCGCTTAATTAACAGAAGCGCCACCCCATGGTCACATAAATCCATTGCACCTTAAATCCATTAATTTTGGCCCTGTAGCGTTTGCAAAAGCTGCATTCAGCGATGATCGTCTTAACAGCTGCATGGGCGTTGGTGATCCAACATTTCTTCCTCACTTTGTACATTGTGTGAGTCCTTCCACCATGTCTCCGATTCTGGTGTACATGCTTGAGAATGAGCATTGAAACATGCTGGTCCTTGGAGAGAATGAGTGGAGGTTTTTCACATCATTTTGGCCCTTACATACACTATATCTACACCTATACCCAAGTTCGGCCATCACACTGAGCAGTGGTTCGTATTTGATATACTTGTCCACACACACACACACACACACACACACAATAACAGCTTGCATTATATATAGTACCTGGCGCAAGCTGTTTATTGCCTCGCAACTTCGCGCCAGGTATATATAATGCGCTCATGCTGGTTAGACTAGAGGCTATGTTACATAACGTTACGTATGTAGTACTTGCGGTGCGTGCATTAGTGCATGTTTGGGGATTAATGAGAGGACAAAAACAATAATGATTAATAATAATAATAATAATAATAATAATAATAATAATAATAATAATAATAATAATAATAATAATAATAATAATAATAATAATAATAATAATAATAATAATAATAATAATAATAATAATAATAATAATAATAATAATAATGAAATGCAGGACACTTATTGAAATGCGGGACATTTTTCTTCTGTTGCGGCATGCGGGACAGAAGGCTGAAATGCGGGACTGTCCCGCACAAATCGGAACGTTTGGTCACCCTAGCAATGAGCTGAGTCATCCCTGGTCGCTGTCATGACGACTGCCAACCAGCATGTAGCGATCTGTCGGGAGACAAGAGAGAATATGAGGATAGGTATAAAAGCATAGATTGAAAAAAAGACAGGAGAGACAGCTGTTTTCGCACACACACAAAACACACACACACACACACACACACACAACCATCCTCTCATCAATGGAAAGGTTTTGCCTGGGGTGCCTTGATACTAGCAAGACATTCCAGTAAAAAGTAGCCTAGCTTAGCACAATGAATGGAAGTGGACAGTGCGGGTTAGCTAGGCGACGTCATCTTTCCTTCACAAAGCGAATCGATGCGTAAGTTCACGTAGCCCGCTTGAATGAACTGCGAGAGATAATTCATAACTCGTATACACACATGCACTCTGCCATTTAGCACATTATTTTGCGAAGCAGCCCAGCGCACACACATGCACACACACACATCACATTATTCTGCTTAGCTTAGTAGGAATACACAGTTAGCAGATAACATTACAGTAGTTAATGTTTTAGCGCGATGTGGGTATACAGAACTGGCGAGGATGCAAAGCATGTTAGACTATTGGAACCGCTGCTCGCTGAGTTTTCGTTGCACATAGAAGCAGCTCGAGATGAGTTGTTACAGAGCTGCTCCACGCTGCGTGTCTATTATGAAATGACAATTGCGAAGCAGCCCAGCGCACACACGCTGAAGCAGCCCAGCGCACACACATACACACACACCACATTATTCTGCGAAGCAGCCCAGCGCACACACATACACACACACCACATTATTCTGCGAAGCAGCCCAGCGCACACACATACACACACACTGTTATGGTTTGACACCGACCCCAAACGCACGACACAAGAGAGTAGGAATTCAGAGTTGCCAAAAACAAGGGCTTGTTTATTGAGACTAATTAATGAGCACAGAATAGGCAAGTCAAACAAGACAGGTACACAAGCAAGGGGGAAAATGTTCTGCTGCTCTGCAGCTTCTCCCGTGGTGGTAGTAGGGGGTAGCAGATGCTGACGTCTGAGCCGCTCTGCAGACTTCTCTCGGCAGAATCTCCGAAGTGTTGCGGGACCGAGAGAGAGAGAGAGGGAGCGAGTCAACAAGGGTGCTGGTGGAACGAGCAGGAGAACAGGAGAGGTGACTTGTACCCAAATACAAAAGTTATCCAAGTGAACTAATCTTCGTGCAAATACACACAGTGAGCAAAGTTCCAAAACACAATCCCAAGTGAATATCTTCGTGTAAATACACACAGTGAGCACTGTTCCAAAACACAATCCCAAGTGAATATCTTCGGTGCAAAAATAGACATTGAGAGTGAAGTCCAAAAAACAATCCAATGTGAATAATATCTTCGGTGTGAACAACACACAGTGGGAGATGTAAAGTCCCAAAAATATTATCCCAGTGAGAACAACAAAAAGGCGATCGCTGGGTGAGTGACTGTCTGATAAAAAAGGTGGTAATCTTCAGTGTTATAGAAACACACGAAAACGGAATTTGATCAAGACAGTCAGTAAAAAACTCACCCAGACGTAGTGCGTAATGAGTGCTGGAACAGCAGCGGAGCGAGCGCGTCGCCACGGGGAAAAGGTGTCCAAGAGGAAGGCTTCTTGGAATATCCTGGAGGTAAAGCACAGAGAGCAAACAGCAGCAGCAGCAGGAACGGAGAATGCAAACAGAGAAATATCAAAACGATCCAACAAAACTAGAGTGGGGAAACGGGGTATAAATAAACGGGATTGATTGATTGACAAGCAGTGACAGCTGGGGAATGTGATTGAAAAGCGTGTGGACGGGAGAGAACCAATCAACGACGTCTCTGACGACGTCACTGGGAAGAAGCGTGTGAATAGGGGAATGAAATGATTAACAGAAAACTCAAAGGGACAGAGCGAGTGGGAGAGCAGCGGACCAATCATCACAGTACTTCAAGAAGCCCGTGGTGGGGAAAGAGCCAAACCTTACAGTACCCCCCCCCCTCCACGGGAGCCACCCGGCGACCCACACGGCCCCGGCCTGCCCGGACGGGACCCAAGGAAGCCGGCGATCAGGGGCACTGGAGAGGGGGACAAAGACAGAGGCCCGGAGAGGGGGACCGGAGACGTGGACAGAGGACCGGCGAGGGAGGCCGGAGACAGGGACTGGGACCCGGTGAGGGGGCTGGACGGCACCTGAAGACACCGGGCACGACAGGAGGAGCTCCACCCCTTGATGGCACCGGAGGACCAGGCGATGTGGGGCTCGTGCAGCGCGAGCCAGGGCCTGCCCAGGACCACAGGGACAAGAGGAGAGCTGGTGACGAAAAACTGGAGCCTCTCAACGTGGTCACCAGCAACGGTGAGAAGGACTGGACAGGTGCGTTGAGTGACGTCAGCCAGGCGGCGATGATCCATTGCGAAGACCTCCAAGGGCCTCTCGAGGTCCTCAAGTGGAATGTTGGCCCGGGTGGCAAACCCAACGTCCATGAAACTCCCCTCAGCACCAGAGTCCATGAGTGCACCCACCGTCGCCCGCTGGTCCGCCCAGGCTAGGGTGACGTCCACCAGACGGTTGGGTGGTGCACGGGTGGGGGAACAGGAAAGACGGCTCACCAGGATCTCCCGGGGTCTTGGCGAGCCTGGTCCTCTTGGCCGGGCACGGCAATTGGAGACACGGTGTCCACCCCGGCCACAGTAGAGGCAACGGCCGGAGAAGAGCCTGGACTCCCGTTCGGCCGGGCTAAGGCGGTTGCGTCCCAGCTGCATGGGTTCCTCCTCGGTCACGGCTCGGGAGGGAACAAACCCACCAATCACGGAGGGGGCAGGGCGGTCAGCACTGTAGAGGCGGCCGCCGGGAAAAGGAGCCCCTGAGCGGCGGTCGATGGCACAGTCGTAAGGCCGGCGAGGCGGAAAGACCTGAGCCCTGGACTCCCTGAAAACCCCCTCGGGGTCGTGGTACTCGGGGGGTACGTCTGGGGTACAGAAAACCTCCTCGAGGTCGTGGTCCTCGGGGGGTACATCTACGGTACAGAAAACCACCTCGAGGTCGTGGTCCTCGGGGGGTACGTCTGGGGTACTGAAATCCTCCTCGAGGTCGTGGTCCTCGGGGGGTGCGTCTGGGGGTCCCCGTCGGGTTCTCTCACGTCTTCTCTCCTGGAGGCGTCCGTCGATGCGGATGGCGAGGCTGAACAGGTCCTCGAGGGAATCAGGTTCCTCCCGGGTCGCGAGCTGGTCCCTGACTGCGTCACTGAGCCCACTCATGAAGGTTAGGCGAAGTGCTGGGTCGTTCCATCCACTCTCCACCGCCGCCAGTCGAAACTCCAGGACGTAGTCAGTTACCCTGCCGCTCCCCTGTCGGAAGGTCCCCAACCGGGCTCCAGGGTCCAGACCTCGGGCTGGATGGTGGAACACTCTGCGGAGCTCCGGCCACGAAGTCTGGATAGGAAAAAACAAAATCTGCCTCCATTGCCCAGGAGGAAGTGACCCACTGGGCAGCATGGCCTGAAAGCAA
>NC_140166.1:125336242-125341795 GCF_963971535.1 Notolepis coatsorum
TCTGTTAGTGCTATGGGGGCTACTTGACAATGTTTATGAAAAACCGGCCCCAGGCTAGGGTCCTTTGTTCAGTCTCCTAGACGACAGAAGACCTTGGTCTGAAGCCATTTTAGTTTAACTAGTGGGCCGCGACCATTAACACTGGTGATCCCTGTGTTTTCTGGACGAGTGGATATCTCTCTGTCCCGTGTTAAGCCCCTTCTTTCATATCCAAATGAGAGTATTCCTTCACGAGGAGATATGTGCATGGATGTTCGATAGCGGAAGATCCATGTTCAAGTCAGCTACACAAGCCAGTTTGGTATTGTGCTGATTCCGTCGGGTGTTGGTAAAATCACCGTTGTAAAGCTGTGTTGACATCTTGTTTCTCTTTTCTCTTAAAAAGTGAGGAGGGTTTCAGAACGGCGGCCTGTCTGGGTGAGTGTTATGTCATTGTGTACAAAGTTCAGGTGATAGCTGCTTAGCTTACGGTTAGCCAGTCAGCTGTTAGCTGCGGCGTTAGCCTGCTGGGATCACTGCGTGGCCTACAGAGGTGGGCCTACTGTTAGCCAGTCAGCTGTTAGCTGCGGCACTAGCCGGTTGTGATCACTAGGAAACGTTAGCTTGCTGCTATCGGACAAGGCCAGCGCGGGGTAGCTCCAGCTCCTTGCGCGCCGCTGCGCGCTTCCCTCTGGTCGCGTGCGCCGTTCGCTCGGCGTCTCGCGAGCAGGGGCGGTAGCGACCGACGGTTGGGGCGACCGTTAGCTTAATGCTACTCTTTTGAACGTGCTTTGATTATAACATGTTTTACACTCTTGACTACGACGTCATCTTTGACAGGGGATGTTCGTCGACCCTGCCCTGAGCCTGGACGGGGATTGCGTCAACAAAGAGGACTGTAGCGACTGGTTGGAGCGATGACGCTGCCCAGTTCGAGCAACACAGGATCGGCTGTGTTGTCTACGGGGTCTTGAGACTGCACTTCGCTGATCTACGTTCCGGGTAGGACAAGGTTTGACCAGACCTTATAACACGTCTTCTGGTTTTACTTTTCTAAATGTTTTGTGAATAACGATGTTTTACCAAAACGTGTGTTGCTGCAATGCATTTAGGATACGACGCGAGTTATGTGTGAACTGTTTTTGTCACTGGCAGTTAGCTTCTCCGTGCAAATCGGGTTGTTGTTACAGATGTGAAAATGATCTGGTTGTTGTGTGAGAAACATCATGTGTGTTTATATGTACCGTGTACTCACAACTAAGGTAACTAACCTATGAAGCTATGCTTAGTGACAAGTGAGTAAAAGAATGTTCTTTTCTCAGCCTGTGATGACAATGAACAGTGTGTTCACATATTAACAGGTTTTCCTGTTTTAACTGGCCGTATTAAGGGTAAACTAAGAGGATTGTGTTTCCCCCCGGTTCCCTGGGGACTTTTTCATCCTCCTATCAGACATGTTGTGCACTACATTGTGTCTTTTGTGTGGTAGGGATGCGATGTAACCCTTAGCTTGATTGCTGAGGTAGTGCTAAAACTGCTGGAGAAACTTTATTTTCCTAAAAGAAAAGATTGTTTGGTCGCTGTCGTGTGTGCTTAGCAAGGCCTGTGGCCGATACTAATCGAGAATTATGTATTCTCTCATTATGAAAAACGGCGTTCCTCTGTAGAGTGTTTTTGCCATTTTTTGTAGGTGATGATGGGTTGTGTGTGTCATGTGACCTACAACTGGGTTGGACTGGCCACAGAAGCACATGTGTATGTTGGACCGGGGCTCTTAGAGAGCCCTCTCTATTCTTTGTTTTTTCCTTAGTAAAAATCAGATAGCAGGTTGGCTCATGCGCAGTGTGGAGCTGTCAAACGCTTCATAGAGCTGACTATGACTGTGTCATATTCTCTTTTTGCCATTACATCGTATCATGGGTGTGGGGTCGTAAAGGGGTGAACTGGTAACCTTTCCTCTCCCCCTTGTTTCTGTCGGTCAGGGGTACACACCCCCTGTCCTTCAAGGTTCCTGTCACGTTGCGGTTCGGCACGTTACGGGGGGGGGGGGGGGGGGGGAGTTTCCTGGTCCCACGGCCTGGAATATTGGGCGTGTGCACCGCAGAAATTCCCCCGCCATAGAGTACGTCACCGTGCGCGTCTCTGTTGGTAGGACTTCCGTGTGCTGTTCAGGTCCATGTGATGGATCTGTTTCGGGGGGGGTGGTCAGGGCTCCTCCTCACCAAGCGCCTATTCGGGCCTTCTGTGAGTTTGGACTCCTCCTTTCCATGTGAGGGAGCCTCCATCAGAGTACAGAGCCTTCCTCCTCAGATTGTTAAAGTGAGTGGACCCTCTAGAAGGTGTCCTATTCTATTGTGTATGTATTCGATTCAATTCGATTATTGAGTGTGTATGGGTTCAGTGCCTCTTCCCCGGAGAGCCCTAAAACCAATTTTTTACATGGCTCAAGGTGCAATATATTCTTTTCAATCTGTACAGCTCGCGTGGGAAGTCTCTCTGGGGATCCCCGTCTCCTTCCTATGGGAGGGTGGTGGGATGTAAAAATGTGAAAAATGTTTACCCCCGGCTGTGTAGACTGGGATACATACTGTTGGTGCTTCCTTCTTTTCTATTCAAAAAGTGTTGGAGTTAGGAAGTGTCACACCCCTCTTGTCGTTCCCCTGGGCGCCTTGGGGATTCAATGACAGGTTTAAATAGCCTGTTCATTGATGGGGGTGTGTCCCGACGCACGTATAGTGCTAGCTCGCTGTAAACAGGCGACTGACTGGCACGCCTTGGTTGCTTGAGGTTAAAACAGCGTTTTTATAAAGCAACTGAGATGGGGGTTTTTCCTCTTCCGACGACCACATCCCACGACCTGGGTTGGTTATCGACGGATTCTCGTTCATGTCTGGGGGATGATGACGGAATGGATCTGAACATATGTAGAGGGGTCTCACGCCCTTTGGGTGGGCCACCAGGCGCGGTTCGCCCGAACGTCTGGGTGGCGCCTTCTTTTCATGTTAAGATCGACACGCATATCTGCCCTTTCTCCTGGAGTAGGCATGTCGGCGTGGTTAGGGCACGGGACTGGTTCTGGTCACGCTGGTCCGGATCAGTTGAACCCGTTGTCCGCCGGGGATGCAGATCTGCTGTTCTGGTACCCTGAGGGACTTGGGCTTTTTTCAGGGGGAAAAATGCCAGGTCGGTCCGGGTGTCACAGGGTTAAGCGCTATGGAGACCCTGGTTGGGTACGTTTTTACTCAGCACTGTCGTAATGGCTTACGGCCATGCCATCCTGTACACGCTCGATCTCGTCGGATCTCGGCCGCTACACAGGTTGGTCCTGGTTAGTACTTGGTTGGGAGACCGCCTGGGAATACCAAGTACGGTGTGCTTAGGGGCTGGTTCTCCATTCTTTTTCGCTCCTCTCTCACGCATGGCGAAGAGGGGCCTGTGGGGGTGGTCTTTGACCTCCTCTGGTGACCCTGTGCTTCCCGTACCGCCAGGCCCGGTCCGAAGTAATGTTTCTTCGACCCGTAGGCCTGGGTTAACCCTTTTTTGAAAACTGAAACACTTGTACTGCGGTATAGCCGGTGTATACCCGCAGGTGTGTTTTGGAGTTTTTTCTTGAGGGGTTATAGGAACAACCACCGCATTGGGTAACACCAAGGTGGTTGATTCCCTGGTGTGTTGGAGCAGTGTCAACTCCTGTGTTCACCGTTTGAGGGTGCCCCTGCACGTTCATGACGTCTGCCAATCGTGTCAGCCTTCTCTGCCTCGACCCCTCTGGGTGGGGGTTTTTAAATGGAGGCTTGGTCATGCAACACCGCCAGCTTACGCTCCTTCCGCCGGGGCGGCTGTGTTCAGCTGTCCCCTCTGGCGCCTGTCTCGTCCGCAGTCTCCAGGCTAGGGTTAATAGCCTGTTGCCTGGTTTTTCCCCGGTGCGCTGCCTGCTTCCGTTGGTTAACCTTTTTTGTGTGCTTACGGCCATGCTGACTGCCTGTTGCAGGGTCAGTGTGCCAGGCGGTGTACTATTGGGGGGACGGGGCCCGCTCGGCTGAGGGGCCTTTGTCCGAATACGCTGGCGATGTGGGGGGCGGGGCACTACGTGCCCACCTGGTGGGGTCTTGATGCTGGCATCATGGACTTCTCCGGGCCCCCATTCCAGGGAGTCCAGTCCTTTTGGTGGGTCTGGGTCTTCCTTCGCGCTCCGCTGCTACGGCCTTGCCACGGGGTTGGGTTTGCCCTTGACCCCGTGATTCTGTGGGCAGTAACGAGGTTGTTCCTCCGTTCGTTCCCGGGTGGCATGCGGGTTGTGCGTGTGTGTAGTCGTGGGGTCAAGCCACGGTCTGCTCACCCTGTGCGTTGAGTTGCTTGAGTGCCTCTTCGCACGGTCGGGTCCGTCGCCCTCCCGTGAAGGCCCTAATAGGGGGGGTGCCCTCCATTAGGGTGGGTCGGGGGGCTCGGCCCTCCCTGTTCTGATGGTTGTGGGGGGCTGTCAGCGGGGTGTATTTGTCGGCCGTTGGCTCTCGCTCGGCCTCCCTTGTGCAGACTAGTGATGCCGAGCGAGAGCTAATACGAAACAGAACGTTAGGTTATGACTATAACCAAGTTCTGTTAGTATAGCGACGTTCGGCATCCGACGCCGCTGCAGCCTTTGACCTCGCCTTGTGGCGAAAGCTTGGGAAGGAGGCGAGTGGGTGGCCCCACCCCTGCTTATATGGGTAAGCTGATAGGGGTGTGGTCAGACGAATATTGGGATTAAAGGTACATTTGTGGTCTTTATTCAGTGCGCGTGCACATATGCGAGATAGTGCAGACTAGTGATGCCGAGCGTCGCTATACTAACAGAACTTGGTTATAGTCATAACCTAACGGTAGTGTGCTTGAGAGCCTCTTCCTCTCTCAAATTAGGATGTTAACCTCTTAAATGAGATCTTCGTTTTTACATTTCAAGTCGTAGGTACAAGACTAATGTCCCTAATGCAACTGAATCTCTACTTGTTTCCATGGAGACGAGCGAATGACGTTATGAAACAACAATAGACGGAATACACTATTGGAATTATATACTTGATGATTACCTGACTCGTTTGTTTGTAAACGCCGTAGTTTTCACATTTTGAATGTTATATTAATAGCTACAATGGAAAAAATTACAGGGAATTATGTGAATTTAAACGAGAATGCCCCAGAATGAAAAGAAAATACATGTTAACCCTTTCACTACTAACCGTCTGTAGTGTGGTAGTGAAAGGGTTAACCTTCTGTAGTGTGGCAGTGAAAGGGGTTAACCTTCTGTATTGTCACAGTGAAAGGGTTAACCCTTTGGTAGTGTGGCAGTGAAAGGGTTAACGTCACAGTAGTTTCGTGCTCTTGTGATTGGTCAAAGTTTTGCCCAGGCATGCCGAGGTATAATGGTACTGTAGTCGTTCTCATGGAAACGAGTAAATATTACAATTGTGTTAACTAGGATGTTCAATGTTGACTTTATTACCGATATCCGATATACCGATATTGTCCAACTCTTAATTTCCGATACCGATATCAACCGATACCGATATATGCGGGGTCCCCCCCCCCCCCCCCCCC
>NC_140166.1:125341995-125403535 GCF_963971535.1 Notolepis coatsorum
CCAAACGTCCAAGAGGAAGGAGACAACCGTGGAGTTGACGAAGTTCACCACAAATCACCAGTCCATATTGTCCCCCCCGTTGGGATTAACTTGGGAGTCTGTTCTCCTGTTTATCTGCCACACGTTAGCACTCGATAACGTAGCTAACGCTAGCTAGCTAGGTTAGCTAATGCTAGTTAGCTGTCCCTGCCTTTAGCTAAGCGACATGGCTAGCCTGACTGAACTTTCTAACATGCAACAACTTTCATCTTCAGTCATCTGCCAAACGACCGTCCTCTTCATCTAGGCATAACCTCCAATGATGCACGCGCTCCCGTGGAAATAGTCAGACGCACGCGGCCGCCTGGCTGTACCTTACCTGTAACCCCTCCCCTCGTTGAAACCAATAGTATATCTGCTGCAGAGCCGCAGAGCTCCAATAGTGTATCTGCAGAGCCACAGAGCTCCAACAGTATATCTGCAGAGCCACAGAGCCCGGAACAAGTCAGACACATTCTACAAACGTGTCTAATGTGAAATATATAAGCATGTAAGCAAAACTAGATTTTAGGTCTGTGATGAAAAAGGGCCTCGCGGGAAGGGGGGCCTCGCAATTTTTTTTAAATTAAATTAAATTAAAATTAAAAATTAAAAATATAAAATAATAATATATATATAATAATATTTTGCGAGGCCCCCCTTCCCGCGAGGCCCTGTGCGACCGCACTGCTCGCACACCCCCTGAGGCGGCCCTGGCTGTACAATCCCTTTAAAAAAAAAAGTGCATTTGGCCAGGCCATCTTTTCATTTAGAGCATCCCACCAATGGAACTCAATACCTCAAACAATTACAGTGTCCACATCATATCACTCATTCAAGTGCAGGGTTAAGGAATGGCTCATTGAAAACCAGCATTGTCAACACTGAGGTGTGTGTGTGCGTGTGTTTGTGTGCGTGTGTGTGGATATGGTGCGTTTGTCTATGTCTGAGTCTTCTAATATGTCATGATGTGCTCTGTCCTTTTTATTCTAATGTTATTTCTTGATTTTATTCTGTTTGTATTGCTAACCCTTTTTCACATAGGATTTTTGCCTGTACCTTCTGGCAGGGGGACAATGGAAATTAGCCTTTTGGCAAAAATTGGGTGCATTTACGTTTTTAAAATGTTTTATTAATGAACGCTGTCCCCCTTGATCAAATAAAGTAAACCGTGACCTAAACCTAAACATCAACTATAGGTTCAAGGAGACTGGCTCTAAGAAAAATACACAGGCACCGTGATCTACGTTTTACCTTTTATATAAAAAAAAAAAAAAAAAAGGAGTTCACCAGGTTCAGTATACAACATCATAGGATCCATGAAATGGTCCACAATTATAGAAAATAATAAATCAAATAAAAAAGGGTACCCAATAAAGTATGTTTGAGTGCACTCAATACAAAAAAAGGGGACGGATATTCTGTTCCTACCACCAGGGGCCAAGTTAAAGTTCACCAGCCGACCGCTGGGTGATGGTGAGTGGAGAAGGTCAATGAAGCTGTCCACTTCAGTTGATGCAGATCCGTGTTCACTGAAGGGGGTAACAGAAACCAATCTGCACAGAATTGTACAGGCAATCAATAGATTAGCATCATACTGTAATTATATGCCATTAGGCTATACAATTATTTACTGGAACTCACATTATGGCAGGTTTCACATGCATGCATAGCACAGCCTTGCACCATATCAGTCAACACTAACCATTTATGGCTCAATAACCACAATAACATAAGGTTCCACATTGTAACTCAGCAACAACAATATGAAGCTTGACTAACACAGGATGATCAATAACGTTAACTGCAGGGCGCACAATTTCACTCTGCACTCGTGCTTTACCCTACAACAGCTCAGCTTGAGTTAGCTAGCGAGTTGACTTGCTAACTCACCAGGATTCTTCCATTTGTTTCTCAGTCTTTCAATTGGCAATGGTTTCTCCTCCTCAGATCTTCAAGTCAGCTAGTCTCTTCCTCTCTCTTCCTTGTCCAGTTCCAGTACTGTTATGTCAGTGAACAGAATCACTGTGTAAACATTCTCCTTTCATCCAATATCCTGACTGGTTTTTGATTACACACTGTAGCTCCATATTAGCAATGAGTAGGAATTGCTAGCTAGCATGAACACGGTATGACTCACCGGAATCCTCTCTTTAATCAGCTAGCAGTAGTTCTGTGTTCTTCTGTAGTTTTCTTTTCCCTCTATATTTAATTTTCTGTCCAAGTATAACTTTTTCTAATATTCTCCATCTGTTCTAATATTCTCTGTCTGCTCCTTTGATAGCTTGTAACCAGCTAACCAGTTTCGCGCACTTCACGTCAATCTCAGGGAGCGTCACCCAATACACAGTCCATAATGAATATTTCAGCTAGACAAGAAAATAGCATGGGCTACACAAATATGGCTTGGCAATATTTCTTGAAATAATTAAAAATATCTAGGGTTCTCTCTCCTGATTGGATAAAGTGGGAACATGATACCAGGAAAAATATATTCTGTTTCCTGCAGAGCAGAGGGACTGGGATACCCATGTTACTGACTAAACCCTATACCAGCGATGGCTGTCAGAATATAGAGCTATTTCACTATATACTATACACCAGGGGTGGGAAATTATTTTTCCCAGCGGGCCGAATGAGCAACTGAAAATATGTTGGAGGGCCGGGCCAAAATTCCAAACTCAATTATGCATAATATACCTTTTATTTCTATATAATCTTTCGCGGGCCGGTCAGCATCATCCCGCGGGTCGTATCCGGCCCGCGGGCCGTACAATGCCCAGGTCTGCTATACACTATAACACTTATTGGGACACAATAATACAGTTACCGTCGGTAGTGTGATAGTAAAGGGTTAACCTTCTGTAGTGTGGCAGTGAAAGGGTTAAGTAAAGTTCTTATTTCAAATGATGATAATCTAGTGAACGTTTCATGCTAACTAAATATTATGGAGTATGAGACACCATGTCTCTGCCTCTCTATTCCAGGTACTCTATATCTCTGTTACTCATGGGCTAGTGCAGGGGTCGGCAACCTGCTGCCTCGAGGCCGCATGCGGCTGTTTTTTTTTATTTTGGAGATCGATGTCATACTGTGACACTGAAATGAAAAAATATTTCATCAACTAAGATATTTAGTCAACAAAAGGCTTACCTGTATGCCTGATATGTGGTGCGAAATTTGCGAACAATGAAAAATTTACTTTTCATTTTATAGATTTTCCACAAATAAGGGAAGGACTCTAATAGAGCTGCATAGTTATGTGTTTTATTTCAAAGTAGGTCTACAGATGCCAGTGTTTTTTCTCCTCTTCTGTGTTTTATTTCAAAGTAGGTCTACACATGGTATTCTTTTTTCAAAGTGGACTACTTTCTATTTTATAAATGTTCCACAAATAAGGGAAGGACTCAAATATACCTGAATAGTTCAGGGTTTTATTTCAAAGTCGGTCTACAGACACCAGTGTTTTGTCTCCTCTTCTGTGTTTTATTAAAAAATAGGTCTACACAGCCAGTATTTTTTCTCCTCTTCATAAGAGTTTGAGGTTTTCCTTTGGTAAAAACAGGTAAAAACAGCAATTAAAAAGTCAAAAATGTTCTTTTTGTTGCTTTATAATCCCATTAATGCAACAAACTGTGTGCTATAAGTATAAAGTATAATAAATCGCAAATTACTTTGGGTATGCAATTGTCAGGCGTTTTATGCTAAATGTGGGGTATGCTTGGGGATAACTATATATAAAACGTTATACACTGTGTTATCTTCATTTTAAGGGTAAATAGGTTGTGCGGCTCCCTGAGCATTTTATTTTGTGGGACGGGGGAAAAGTGGCTCTTTTGATAGTAAAGGTTGCTGACCCCTGGGCTAGTGCATGAACCAATTAATTGGCACATACGCAGACTCTCAGATAAATGGAGACATGCACACACACAGACACACACAAAGGATGAGGCACATATAGCGTACCTACTACATGTATACAGTATATATGCACATATTATTGTGCATGCACATACACTCATGCTAAATAATTAGTGTTCAATACACACACAAGCACACACATACACTGAACTACTGTACATACATACACACATAAATGAAAGCTTGCACACACACACACATAAAGAGAGAGAGAAGGATACACTGTTTTACACACTGCCACAGACTATTTCATTTATCAGGAGTGCATTATTTATCATTGACAGCAATGCTACTCTGGTTACAGCCTGGAATACATTAAGAGCAGAGAAGACTGAATAACATGAACATTTACAGCCTGGAATATATTAAGGAGCAGAGAAGACTGAATAACATGAACATTCCTCTGTTTTAATATGCAGAACACAGAGATGCCACCTTCCATTAAGGCTGTTTTTGGGATTCGAACTTCGTCAGGGTTTTTCGAACAAACTTTTTATTAATTAATGTTTGAATATGCATTTAGTAATATGACCTTTCTTTGTCTGTGAAAGATATAAACAAATGTTCCATCTTCCACTCTCTCCTGCGCTCTTCCCCTCTCTTCTCTCTTACTTCCCCGCACTCTCTTGCCTCTTCTCTATTCTATTCACTCGTATAACTTTGTAACCTTTGTAATATTTGTATTCTACTAATTGGACTGGTCCAACACTTATAAATAAACAATCGTATTGAATGTACAAGATACTGTCTCCTTATCTATTGATATTTTCAACATCAGCCATCCTAATTCCTACCTCTCGGACCACAAAGTGAATTCCCTCAGAGAACACATTCTTACATGTACCTACTAGTTCTACCATAGTGGTGTACCTACTAGGTCTACCATAGTGGTGTAGCCTGGTGGTGGTGTAGAACGTCATTCGTTTATCTTCCTTTCTGTGAACGTCTAGCAAAAAACGCTGTTGCAATCTGATGAAAAATGGCGGAGAAATTGACATTATAAAAAAGTAACTGTACTTACAGTAGATTTCATTCATGGTTTTGGCTGCACTGTCAGGGGCGCCTGGTGATACTAAATCCAGATTGAACTCTGCCATTTGAAATGGGAGATTTGGTCATCCTTAGATGTGTGACTTGGCCATAAAAATGTAATTTATAGGCCTGCTATTCTATATTCTATCATAACCTATTTCAAAATTGGATGTGTCCGGATGGCAGAATTCAGTACTGTATCTACAAAACCTCCTTTTAATCATCTGCCCTTTATTCATTTGCTTAGATATTTTGTACACGTGATCGCAAGAAGGTGCTGAATGAGCTCAGTGGCAATTGAGTACATTTCTGCATGGTGTTATTCACCGTCAAAGATGAACAAATTAAAGGAAGAACATTTAAATTGATATTCTCCTTTGGTTCATTACAATTTAAGCAAGCCTAGTAACAGACACAATATTTCTGACACTGGGAATACTTTCCCTGGGATCCATAGATGTCCCTAGATACCAAGAACATGCAAATGGACCTTGTAGAAGTGGAGCAATCTTCCATTTACTTATTTGTTGGCGGATTTTCAGAAAATTGGGCTAGGGTAACAGGTTAAATGACGCTCGTCAGTTGTTTGGTCTTGTAACCCGAGACTGGAAGCATGCAATAGGCAAACGTGGCAAATTTTACTGTCCAACAATGTATTGGTTGATCGGCAAAAATGCAGCCCAGAGCCAGCAGATGATAATCTGTTAACCAGGCTGGTCTGAACAGTCTAATCTGTTAACCAGGCTCGTCTGAACAGTCTAATCTGTTAACCAGGCTCGTCTGAACAGTCTAATCTGTTAACCAGGCTGGTGTGAACAGTCTAATCTGTTAACAAGGCTCGTCTGAACAGTCTAATCTGTTAACAAGGCTCGTCTGAACAGTCTAATCTGTTAACCAGGCTGGTGTGAACAGTCTAATCTGTTAACAAGGCTTGTCTGAACAGTCTAATCTGTTAACAAGGCTCGTCTGAACAGTCTAATCTGTTAACCAAGCTGGTATGAACAGTCTAATCTGTTAACAAGGCTGGTATGAACAGTCTAATCTGTTAACCAGGCTGGTATGAACAGTCTAATCTGTTAACCAGGCTGGTCTGAACAGTCTAATCTGTTAACAAGGCTGGTGTGAACAGTCTAATCTGTTAACCAGGCTGGTATGAACAGTCTAATCTGTTAACCAGGCTGGTGTGAACAGTCTAATCTGTTAACCAGGCTGGTGTGAACAGTCTAATCTGTCAACAAGGCTGGTGTGAACAGTCTAATCTGTTAACCAGGCTGGTCTGAACAGTCTAATCTGTTAACAAGGCTGGTCTGAACAGTCTAATCTGTTAACCAGGCTGGTCTGAACAGTCTAATCTGTCAACAAGGCTGGTGTGAACAGTCTAATCTGTTAACAAGGCTGGTGTGAACAATCTAATCTGTCAACAAGGCTGGTGTGAACAGTCTAATCTGTCAACAAGGGCGCCGAAAGGAAAGTAGCTGCTTATTCCGGCGCTTCCAAGGCCGTCCGCGGGGCTTCCGTGTGCCAGCCCTGTCAGGCGACTGTAAAGTGCTTTGAATTAAATCGTCCACTCCACTGAATGTAACAAAACAACGTCTATATTATTTAAAACAAAGCATTTATTAGTGACTCTGGGGCCTGTGCCTCATAATCTAACATACTATATCATCTAGTCATGTAGACTTTAGGGCTGTATTCATGGTGTTGCAGCATTGATGGTTTATTTATTTTATTTAATTAATCTCTGTGTCTCTCACCTTGTCTCACTTTAGCTCTGTGGCCTTAACTCTGAGGTGGAGAACAAGAGAGAGAGAGAGAGAGAGAGAGAGAGAGAGAGAGAGAGAGAGAGAGAGAGAGAGAGAGAGAGAGAGAGAGAGAGAGAGGGGGGGGTCAGGCTGCCTCCTCACTCACAGGTCCTGGTCACTCCACGGACCCTGTGAATGGAAACGTCCGTCAAGGACGTCAGAGCAGAGCAATTACCAGCCTATTGTTAGCTTTGTCCAGAGGCAATTTAAATGTTCTCAGGATATGAATCAGAATCAAATATCCGTCGTCACCACGCAGCGTCGGCCACTTATCTGACTCTGTGCAATAAAGACTCAATAACCTCACAGACTTTTCTGCTTCTAGTTTATTATATTAGCGATTCTGAAGGCGTTTATTTGAGTTTAAGTCACATTGTGCGCAGCGTGTGGCTCCATCGGCTCAGAGGTGAACCGGGGACAGAAGGGCGAGGCTCTCTTGCACTGCGGAAGTTCCACGCAAATGTTTTTTTACCCATTTGTTCAATTAACTTCACTGTTAATTTTTACTCAAGATCAATAATCATCCATTCATATGCAAAGTACAACAAACAAAAATATATACTGACATGTTAAAATGAAAATAAATAAAACTGAATAGAATAGAAAAATAGAATCCGTTCCAAAAGCGGCTTTTTACGTTTCTGGGTACCGACCGTTGAGTGCCATAAACATAAAAAGTAGTTTTTGGATAGTTTGATCTTTTTACTTTGATCCCCGCTCTACACAGTTGCCCCGAGCGATCTGCATCATTTAGTCACATTGGAACTGCAAAAGTTCCTAAAAGTACACACCCAAGTACATGGAAGATTGGTCCACTTCTACAAGGTCTGCTTAATAAAACGATTCTTGTTGTGTGTGGGTTTTTTTTGATTACCTGCATGGTTCAAGGAGGGTCTACAGTTTCTGTATTTTGGTGGTCTACAGTCCACGGCAATCCAGCGAACCAGTGTGTTTGTTAAGTCGTTAGACTCATCTTGGCTCTGAACCCCGTCCCGCGACCCTGCTTGCTCGTACTAGGGCTAACGTTAGCCTGTTAGCTCTATCGTCCACGGTAGCTGCTACATGCTTAGCATCGAGGTGATACCGTAAACTTGAAATGTTCCGGTGATATGCAAAGTATTGTCAAACACAACCGTTCACGTATCAACACTTCCATCTGTTTTTTTTTTTTTTACATCTAAATCTCCCTTCAACGGGTAACGCAACCTCAACTTTTCAACTTTAGCCCTGTATAAACGGTATGCCTGGAACTTGTCCACTAAGAAACATTCCACGGTGTCTGGAGTGCGAAAATATTATAAAGAGCGATAAAATGCGTAATTTCTTTAACGTACATTTTTTTCTGTAGTTAATTAATCGAAATTAAGCCGTAGTATTTATATCCATATCTGTCTGAATATACCTGCATATAATCCTTCTATATACCTATATACACCTGCATATAACACATATAACTCTGTATATCTGTAAATCAAATGTGATCTGAATGGTGAGATATTTTCTTTTTTTCTTTCTTTTATTCCTTTTTTTTTTTTTTTATTATATTTCTTTTATTATTGCAAAACAAAAATTATTAAAAGTCAGTACTCAACACATAATGCATAATGAAATTAACAGTCAAGGTGGTTAAAATTACATGCAAGTACAGAAACAAGACACAAAAAAAAGTCTATAATAACATTTTAACCGTATACAGTGTATATCCAGCGAAATTAACAATTATATAAATGTTTATATAGGACATACCCCTAATACCTATTTTCTAAAACCCTACACACATATGCTCCAGCTCGAACCCCCCCCCCTCCCGGACCCCTCCTTGGATAGTACCTCCATTATCCCTCACTCCTAACCAGACACTACCATTATAAGCTAGCTTTTATTCTCTCCACCACTTCTACCCACATTGACATTTTGGATTCGTTGAGACCCAGAATTCTTGCAGTAGATATTTCTTGATATATCACATCGAGATATGTAAGAGACCAAACTTTCCGGCACATTTTTTCCGGTTGAAACCAGCGTGATGCGATCAGTTTTTTAGCTACTGTGATACCCGATAAGACCAATCTCTTTAGCTGTGGATTTACTGCAAACTCAAAAACATCATTTAAAAGCAATACAGAGGGGTGTACTGGTATATTCCAAGATACGAGTTTTGATAATTGATGGGTCACATCTTTCCAGAATGCCTTGACTGGTGGGCAGTCCCAATACATGTGCATAAATGTCCCTTCGTCTCCATTTGTACATTGGGAGCATTTTGAGTCCTGTTTCAGGCCCATTCTGTTCAGTCTTATAGGAGTCAAGTATGTCCTGTGAATATAGTTAAGATTGATTTGTTGATGGTCCGGGTTCCTTGATGTAAGACGGACATTTGCCCATGCTTCTTGCCAATCAAAGTCACTTTCCAGGTCTGGAATATCCCTCCTCCAGACAGTGTCTAGTTGAAGGGTTTCATACGAGGACGTTAGTAATTGATAATAAAAACCTGATACAAAACCTCCCAATGTTTCTCTTTCATAGAAAAATTTGTGGTATCTGTGGTGTTCAACTGGTATGTGTAATGGAACACCGTGAGACCTCAAACATAGGCGTAACTGTATGTAAAAAAGCCATGTGGACTCGGTGAGGTTAAACTTTGTGCATATTTCTCCATAACTACAGAAGCCCTGGTTATTAAAAATATCCCCTAATGAGTGTATGCCTTGCTCTTCCCATATAGGGAATCTTATAGGACGTTTTCCCATTAAGAGTGCATTGTTATTGAATATGGGAGTGTGATTATGCCATTTTTGAGGGTTAGGATATTTTTTTTGTGTTTCCCGCCATGTTCTGATTGCATGGGTAATTATGGGGCCAAATTTCCGCTCACAGTGCTTGATTGAAAGTTTAGTGTGTGCTATGTCCTTCAGTCTCTGTGGGGCTACTATGTTTTCTTCCAATTCTCTCCAAGATACCAAAGCCTGGGGATCAAACCATATTGTCAATGGTCTTAATGTGAAAGCCTTAAAATATTGTAAAAAATCTGGGACTGCCATGCCACCGTCTGCTTTATTTCTCTGTGCGGTGGATCTTTTTATGCGAGGTGGTTTGTTATTCCAAATAAATTTGTATGTGGAGGAGTGTAATCTTTTCCAGTAGCCCTCTGGAGGGGGTAACGGTAGCATTGAGCTGATGAAGTTGATTCTTGGTAATACATCCATCTTAACTATTGATACCCTTGCCTGTACTGAGTTTTTAAGTTTTGCCCACCTGTCCAGGTCGTCTATGATTTTGTTCTGTATTTTTGTGTAATTGTGCTTCACCGTTTGTCTTATGGTGGGAAATATTTCCACACCCAAGCATCTAAAATGTTTTACCATGGGTATCGCACCTGGGAGGGTTGTGTCTTTTTTTGCATGGATGTTAAGAGGAAGGAAAGCCGACTTCGGCCAATTTATTTTAAATCCCGATAAATCACCAAAGTTCTCTATCAACTTGAGTAGATGCGGCAATGTGGTGTTGGGGTTTTGCATGAACAATATTACGTCGTCAGCATATAAACTAATTTTATGTTGTGTGCCCTTGATTACGATTGGTTCTATGTATTGGGATTGTCTTATATATTGTGCTAAAGGCTCTAATGATAGATCGAATAGTCCGGGACTAAGAGGGCAACCCTGTCTGGCTGAGCGTGATACCGGAAAGATTTCGGAGATGAATGTGCCTGTTGTAATCATGGCCGATGGGTCCTTGTATAATACTTTAATCATAACAATGAATCCTTTTCCTAACCCCATCCTTTCTAATACTGCCCATAGAAACGACCATTCCAGCCTGTCAAATGCTTTCATAGCATCCAGGGATAGCATCGCCTTAGGTGTGGTGTCCTCTTTGTCTGCATCTAGTACGTGCAGTATTCGTCTTATGTTATCATTGATCAGGCGACCTCTTATGAAGCCAGTTTGGTCCGGATGAACTAAAGACGTCATATGCTTTTGTAATCTGATGGCTAATACCTTAGAGTACAGTTTGACATCGGTTCCGAGGAGGCTTAAAGGTCTGTAACTACCGCACTCGGTGGGGTCTTTGTCTTTTTTGAGAAGGACTGAAATGAGTGCGATATTGTGGTGTTTATGGAAGCTCCCCTCCTTGACTGAGTATAAGATCATATTTAGTAATAAGGGTCCAAATATGTCCCAACAAGAAAGGTACATTTCTGATGGGATACCGTCTCTTCCCGGAGCCTTACCATTTTTCATTCCGGATATGGCCTTCTTGAGTTCTTCTAATGTGATCGGTGCTTCTAACTGTTTAGCGTCATCCTCCGAAAGTTTAGGGAGAATAATTTGATTAAGATATGTGTCCAATTTGTTTTGATCAAAGGTCGTTTCTGAATTATACAAGTCGGAGTAGAATTCTTTGAATGTATCGTTTATTATTTTGGGGTCTGTTACAAGTACTTGTTGTTTTCTAATGGCAGTTATATCTGCAAATTTTGCATTAATTCTTAATCGCATGGCTAATAGGTGACTAGGTTTAGAACCTTGGAAATACTGCTGTTGTCTTGTGCTGCGTATTTGCATTTCCGATTTTTGTCTGTATATTGCATTGATCTCTGTCTTTAGAATGTTAACTTGATTTTCTAGTCTAGTTGAGTTGTTGTATTTTAAAGAATTAAATAACGTTGAGTAAAGCGTTTCCATTTCAGACAGTTTTGTGCATTGATTTTTGCGCAATATGGAGGAAAATCTATCCGTGAAATCCTTGATCATACCCTTTACCGACATCCATAATATTCTGGGGTCTTGCACCGCGTTTGCATTATCCCGTAGGAATACTGTGAGAGCTTCTTTGAGTTGTGTAATGAATTCCTTGTTGTTAAGCAGCATAGTATTAAAACGCCATCTTGGGGCCCGGGAAGATAGTATACCAAATGTTGCTTTTAGGATTAAATAACAGTGATCTGAAAGCGCATTGGGTATCATTTCCACTTCATATTTATCAAATAGTCTCGGGGATGCAAAGACGTAATCAATTCTGGATAATGTGTTGTGTCTCGCCGATCGACAGGAGTACTTTCGGGTCGTGGGATTAAGTGAACGCCATAAATCAATTACCCCTGTAGTCTTTGACCAATCTTTTAATGCTTTAGATGCATTTTTTTGTTCGCTGGAAAAGGCAAGGTAAGATTTGTCCATCCTTGGATTCCAAATGGCATTAAAATCTGCACCTATTATATATGAGTACTCGGGATGGTTTAACATTTCAACGGTTAGTGAAGTGAAGAAACCCACTTCGTACAAATTTGGGGCATATACCGCTGCCAACGCAATTTTCCTGTTATTATGTACAATCCTAGCTATAGTTATACGCCCCTCAGCATCCGACCATACCCCTTTTAATTCGATATTTAATTTACGTCTGACGACTATGGCTACACCTCGAGTTCTCGTACCAAAAGAAGAGTGACTAATATTATGGTATATGTTATCCGCTAACGTATCTATGTCTTCCTCTAAAATGTGCGTTTCGCTTAGTAGAGCCACGTCCACATGTTCTTTTTTCATCAGTGTGAGCACGCTTTTGCGTTTGTGTTGTTTGTTTATCCCACCAGTGTTCCATATCATTATATTCAAACTAGCCATAATCTATGCATGTTTTTGTGTAGTTTTTGGTAATGCTTCTGGAGTGCGAAGCTACAATAGATGTACATCCAATTAATGAGGTCCCGTTGAGAGCCGAGCTTAAAAACATATATATATACAAATAAAAATCCCCTATTTTCCCCTCGCCCAGAGAGTCGTACAGGTCTGTGTTCAAAAAACACATCCTCCGCGTATGACTTTCTCCCTTAGTCCACCGGATTGCCCAAACTGAGCATTGTAATCCTAATCTTCCTATGCTAATTGCCATAGGATCTAACATTTTCATTCTAATACAATAGAATGTCGCTTTTGGTCTTGCACCTTCCCTTACTGTAATGAAATATTGTGAAAAATGAAAAAAAAAAAAAAAGAGAATAAACTTTCATCGACATATTCATTTGAACCCTCTACTAACATGTAGGAAAGTCAGGAAAAAGGAAAAGATTGTAGAGAAATATTGACACCTTAATGTGAAGAACAATGGAAAAGAACAATGTAAGTTAAAAGAAAGAGAGAAAAAAATAGAATAATAAAAAAAAAGATAAAGATAAGGAATGAGAGATAGAATATACACAGTAAACTCGCTCCCAGTTTTATCTCCGTGAGATAAATCATAAATGTAGCTACTAGCCTAGTTTCGCCAGCAGGCAGCCAGCAGAAAAATATGGCATTTTCAAAGATGGCCAGTAAAAGAAAAGTCGACTGCAATTCAAAGGTGAATGGACTGAAAAATATGCGTTCATCCCGAGTCCCAGCACCAAACCAATGTGACTATTGGCCAAGAAACGGTAGCTCTTGTGGAGGGTGGCAATTTGAAAATAATGTATGACTGAGTGATGGAGACCATGTTTGAAGGCAAACAGAAGCAAATCCCCCTCAGATCGCACAGCAACCAGAATAACTGAAATACTGGCTGGTGATTTGATTAAACAGCTTTGTGATAGAATAAAAAAAAATGCACAGTGCATTTCCATAGCTGTGGATGAGTCCACTGACACCACTGAGAAGCCTATGGTCTGAAGACCCATTCATGTTCTGAAGAACTGTTCATGTTCTGAAATGTTATTGCTAAAGATTGAGAAGATTGGATCAGTTGTACTTTTTTTTTGAATACTTGAAACCCTTTTTTTGTGGAACATTTGATGCGGCCCGGCCTCACCCAGACTCTACCTCCAGCGGCCCCCAGGTAAATTGAGTTTGAGACCCCTGATCTATATAGTGTCTAGAGAGCAGAAGGCCACGCCCCCTCAGCTGTGCTCAGAGAGGCTGCACTAAAAAGGTGATAACAAATCAAATGATACATCTAAAGCTGCACACATTAATTTGGTTTGACAGTTATTGAGAGTAAATTATTGTTAATCAATATGGCCACCGGTGATGTCATGGAGGACATTGATTGTGTTGCGGTACATTTTTCATAAAAAAAAATCATTTATCTATCTCGGTCGTCCTCGGACGGGCCCTCCATCGGTGCTTCCAGTCATCCTGATCCTCCATGCATCCGGCTAGCTCGCCGGTGCTTTCTGCTCCCGCATCTCTCCTGAGTACGTCCACGTAGGTTAATGTGGGACGTCCTCGTGATCGATGTGTTGGCTCCCACAGCACAAGTTTGCTGGCTGGCAGCTCATGGTGTCTCTGGCAGTGACCTGCCAGCCTCATTCTCCTGACTGCCACTTTCTCGCTCACCCTTAGCGCCCCCCCCCCCCCCCCCCCCCCATACAAGTTTGCATTGGCGACATGCTCATCCCTGACATGCTCATTGGCTGATGCTCTTATCCGAAGCGACTTACAAGTTCTGTACAACAGGTCAGCAGGAACTGTTCTATCAGCTGAGTAACAATTACAGTTCCATGACATTATGTTGATGACATATTGTGACGAGCCTGGTGGTGTTCAGACTCGTCACGGTTAAAAAACAAACACATTCGATTGTCCACACAAGTGCAATATCAATCAATAAGAATATGTATTGATTACAGGCAGAATATAGTCCAGAATTGTGGTCAAAACACAAAAACAGGCTCTCGTACAAAAAAAGGATTGTTCAATACTCAGAGTAGTCGTCCGGTCCAGGGTCAGTACACAAGGGGGTTTCTCAGCCAGTCCAGGGTCCAGTACACAATGAACACCTTCTCGCCTTCACCTCTCCTCTCACCTCACAACACTCTGTTAACAACAATATCTTTCTACACGTACTCAGCTCCAACCTCACCTCCTCTCCCCTCAACTCTATCTGTCCTAGTGTATTTGTAATGTGTGTGTCTGGGGTGTGTGTGTGTGTGTGGGATGTGGGTATTCTAATGATGTATAGGTGTGTTCTATCAGTACTAATCAACTACCTAATTGCTTCTACTCCTCCCGTGGCAGTAGTACCTCCCGTCCTTCACATATCCATGAGACGGGGGGTGATATCTGCCACAATATCTTATAGGGACTGCTATCTTATATTTTCATTGAGCAACAACATTCATTACCACAACAAGAAGCTGATTGCATGAGGAGACAGGTAAAATCCTTGACTAGAATTAAAGTTTCAGAGTAAATCCTGGTTGTGAGGAGCCTGGACTTCTCCTACTTTCCACTACGAAAAATACAACCTCAGATCTCTTGAAACACCTGCTATCCTACAACAGCATAACAACGATGTCATCGATTTAAGCCAGCTGTGCTCTTGATCAAGCCGGGAGTAGCCTTGTAAAAGCTGCTGGTTTTGAGTTCATTAGCTTTCACACCAGAGGTGCTGCGCTCTGCGTTCCAGTGGGTCATGATCTGGGTCAGTGCAGCTCTGTCATGGTGGCAGCTTAATAATAATAATAATAATAATAATAATAATAATAATAATAATAATAATAATAATAATAATAATAATAATAATAATAATAATAATAATAATAATAATAATAATAATAATAATAATAATAATAATAATAATAATAATAATAATAATAATAATAATAATATTAATAATAATAATAAATTGGATTTATAGAGAGAAGCAAGATCAAGATGGCGCTGTCGGTTTTGCTCTGCGATGACTGCGCCCTGGTATGTATGTGATGAATAAACTCTTGAACCTTGAAGCGCCTTTTTCAGACTCAAGGACACTTTACAATGAGAAAGAAGCTATATAAAAGAGAGGGTAAAAAATATGAATATATATATATGTAGTAACAACAGGTAAATTAAAATTAAAAAAGGAAGCAAGGTGCTGTCCAATTGGACGAACAGTAACATAAAAATAAACAAAGACAGACACAACGGGATCGGTAGTTTAAAATAAAAGAGTCAGGGGGGAAGGGGGTGGGCTACTTGGGAGCAGGGCCATGTTGCGTGAAGGCAAGTGTGAACAGGTGTGTTTTTATGTGGGTTTTGAAGAGGTTGATGTGTCAGAGCCTCGGATGGAGGGGGAGAGGGAGTTCCACAGCCTGGGGGCAGCTATGGAGAAAGCTCAACCTCCCATGCTCCACAGGGGTTCTCAAGGATAGCATACAGCTTCCTCCTTGTCCTCCTGGTTGACAATAAGAAAACAAACAACACCTTATCCTTTAACCACTGCACAACCTCTGGATACCAAACAAAGCTCTGTATAGATCCAGACATCCGATTATGGCTCCCTTACCGCTCATTTTGTTTAATTTGCTGCTCATCAAGTCCCTGAATGTGACGGTGGGATAAACAGTTTAGAGGGGGAAACGAAACAATAAAACCACAGCTTATTTGTGCACTCTAAATGGGTCTTGTCGTTATAAAGGGACACTTGGCTGCTGTGGGTTTGTTTTCTGCCTGAGACGCATTGTTCAACAGGCAGACAAATACATGCCCCTGCCAATGTTTCTCTTTGTGCAATCTCCAGCTGAGCTTAGATAGCATTATGCGCTGCATTGAATACAGGGAAAAAAGCGTGGCAGGCGCTCAGCATGCATTCAGCACTAACATCTTCACATGGCTCTGCTGGATAGAGATGAGAGGGTCTTGACCTGGTTAGCCATCATTAATGATGGATAACCAGGTCATTATTGTTTTATACCTTTAATGATCGCTAACCAGGTCATTATTGTTTTATACCTTTAATGATCGCTAACCAGGTCATTATTGTTTTATGCCTTTAATGATGGATAACCAGGTCATTATTGTTTTATACCTTTAATGATCCCTAACAAGGTCATTATTGTTTTATACCTTTAATGATCGCTAACCAGGTCATTATTGTTTTATGCCTTTAATGATGGATAACCAGGTCATTATTGTTTTTTTTTTTTTTTCCACTTTTTCTCCCATTTCTATATTTTCTCCCATCCCAATTTCGTATCATCCAATTCAACCCTCCCCTGTCACGGACGCTGTTTCATGCCTCCCACAAGCCGGCTGCAATGTGGACTAAGTCATACATAGCACAAGTCCCCTCCGGTACTTGAGGTAACAGCAGTCGCATCTTTTCACCTGCGCAGCTCGATCTCTCAGTGGCGAGGAGTAACGCGTGGGAGGCTGATTCTACTGCGCAGGCGCACCAACCGACCTCCAGTATTCGTGGCGAGCGCCTTGCCCACTACGCCACGTAGCCGCCCCGTCATTATTGTTTTATACCTTTAATGATCGCTAACCAGGTCATTATTGTTTTATACCTTTAATGATCGCTAACCAGGTCATTATTGTTTTATACCTTTAATGATCGCTAACCAGGTCATTATTGTTTTATGCCTTTAATGATCGCTAACCTGGTCATTATTGTTTTATGCCTTTAAAGGTATAATAAAGTAATGCTGCTTGTTGACAGTTGTGTGTCAGAGAAGGGGCTCTAATTAACCCCCCTGAATGTCATGTGAACTTCCTATGTATGATGTGGATTCTTGAAAACAGAGGCGTTGTGCAGCAAGAGAAGATGTGACTGACAGCAGGTAATAATAGCAGTCTTACCTGGGATATATTCAGAAGAGGTGAGAGAAGGCAGCAGAAGAGAGGATGGAAGAGGGAGGGACGAGAGAAGGGGAGATGAGAGGAGAGAGGAGAAGAAGTCAAGTCAAGTCAAGAGTTTTATTTGTCACGGCATACAAGTATACAATGAAATGCGGGGGGTCTTGCCCGCAACGATTGTGCATAATACAATAGTAATATATAATAATATAATAAGAATCCAATAGAACGACATTGTGCAATAATACAAGTAATCAAAGTAGGGCATATCGGTATATGTACATGAGTTATTTACAGAGCATGGTAGGACATGCTAGGTCCTGTGGTAGTGCAATACACTGTTAGCTACGGATGAGGCACTGGGTCTTTATGTACACTGCTATACAATGCTATATTATACAATCTCAAGTTATACTATACTATTCTTAAAGTGACCTTTCCTTTTGTAAAGTGACCATAAGTGTGAGCGTGTGCAGCATGAGTGTGTGTGTGCTCATGTTAAAGTGGCTGCTAGTGTGTGAGCGTGTACAGTGTGTGTGTTGTGTGTGTGCTCATGTGTGCTTGTGTGTGGAGAGTTCAGTGTTCAAGGCTCTGATGGCCTGGGGGAAGAAGCTGAGCCGAAGTCTCTCTGTCCTAGTTGCTGGTGTCCGCAGGCGTTTGCCTGACCGCAGCAGCTTGAACAGGCTGTTGTTGGGGTGGTGAGGGTCTTTCATTATTCTGCAGGCTCTGGATTTGCACCTCTTGTTGTATAGGACCTGCAGGGGTGGTAGTGCAATACCCGTGGTACGCTCGACTGAGCGCACCACTCTCTGTAGGGCCTTCTTGTCCTGTGCCGTGCTGTTTGCATACCAGGCAGTGATGTTTCCAGTCAAGATGCTCTCTACAGCTCCGGAGTAGAAGGACTGGAGTATCTTCCCAGATACTCTGAACTTCCTTAACTGTCTCAGGTGGTAGAGGCGCTGCTTCGCCTTTTTTACGACTGAGTCTATGTGTGTTGTCCATGTCAGATCCTCTGAGATGTGGACCCCCAGGTACTTGAAGCTGCTCACCCTGTCCACGGTAGCCCCGTTTATCCTCAGTGGTGTGTGTCCCCCCTGCTGTCTCCTCCTAAAATCCACGATCAGCTACTTGGTTTTACCAATGTTCAGGAGCAGACTGTTGTCCTGGCACCAGTGTTCCAGTACCTCAACCTCCTCCCGGTAGGCCTTCTCGTCGTTGTCCAAGATCAGCCCCACCACCACTGTGTCGTCCGCAAACTTCACTATGGAGTTGGAGCTGAACTTGGCCACACAGTCATGTGTGTATAGTGAATACAGCAGGGGGCTCAGAACACAGCCCTGGGGGGACCCGATGCTCAGGGTGATGGTGTTGGAGGTCTGACCCCCCACCCTGACCGCCTGGGGCCTTTCACTCAGAAACAGGCGCTCAGAGCGGAGCTCAGACCCAGCTCGATCAGCTTGTCCACCAGTCTGGTGGCGACTATGGTGTTGAACGCTGAGCGGTAGTCAATGAACAACAGTCTCACATAGAGAGGGTGCTGTGCAGTACTTGGGAGACCGCATCATCAGTGGACCTGTTTGGCCTGTATGCAAATTGCATAGGGTCCATATCACTGGGGAGGGAGGCACAAATGTGATCCTTGACCAGCCTCTCAAAACATTTCATGGCCACAGAGGTGAGTGCCACCGGTCTGTAGTCATTGAGACATGTTGGGGAGGGTTTCTTTGGTACCGGGATAATGGTAGACATCTTGAAGCAGGCAGGGACCACTGACTCCGCCAGGGATAGATTAAATATGGTGGTGAACACAGGGGCTAGCTGGTTAGCACAGGACTTAAGTATGCGTCCTGTTATTCCATCTGGGACAGCAGCCTTCCTGGTGTTCACCCCCATAAATGCTCTTCTCACACTGTGTTCCGTCAATGAGAGAGCGTCCCCGCCCCCCCGTGGATGCCCTCCACAACAGCCGGCGCGCCAGTGACATCACTAGCCGGTGAGCTACTGTTTACACCAAACCGAGCGTAGACGGAGTTGAGTTTGTCCGCGAGAGAGGCGTCGTCGCTCCCCATTGAGGGGGCGCTGACTTTGTAGTCAGTTATCGTCCTCAGTCCCCGCCATAAGCCTCTTGTGTCATTCTGTGCCATTTGTGCCTCCATTTTGTCAGCATACGTCCTCTTAGCAAGTTTAACAGCCTTGCGCAGAGTGTAGACTATTGTTTTATAATCGTCCATATTTCCTATCTCTCTGCCCAGGTTATAAGCAGTGGTGCAAGTTTTCAGAGCTGCTCTGATAGTACTGTCCACCCACAGTGTCTGGTTCGGGAACACCCTCACCTTCTTTGGGGGGACGATACTATCAGCTAAGGTTGCTATGAAGCTAACAACAGTGTCTGAGAACTCGCTGACATCACTGGCGCTTCCTTGGAACATATCCCAGTCGACGTCTTCGAGAGCGTCCTGAAGCGTGGCCTCTGATTGGTCGGACCATCTCTTTACCTCACGTGACACGACGGCGTCACGTGATCTCTGCCTGTAAGCAGGAATAAGCAAGATGGAGTCATGATCCGATGTGCTTGTAGCCCCGCTAATGGTGGAGCCGGTACAGCCTTGTAGCCGGCTCTGAACGGGGTGTAGCAATGATCCAGCGTATTTCCTCCCCTGGTGGAGCAGGCGATGTGCTGAAAAAAGGATGGCATCACTTTCTTCAGATTCGCCTGGTTGAAATCGCCGGCTATGATCATTGCTGCGTCCGGATGTTTAATCTGATAGATGTTGAGATGTCCCTGTACCTCCGCTAGGGCCCTGGCGGTGTTCGCTTGGGGAGGGATGTACACCGCCATCATGATGATCGCGGTGAACTCTCAGGGAAGATGATACAAGATACAAGATACAAGAGTTTTATTTGTCACGGCATACAGGTATACAGTGAAATGTGGGGGGTCTTGCCCCGGTCGACATTGAAGAGAGGAGGAGAGGAGAGGAGAGGAGAGGAGAGGAGAGGAGAGGAGAGGAGAGGAGAGGAGAGGAGAGGAGAGGAGAGGAGAGGAGAAAGAAATGGATGACAGGAAGAGAGAAGAAAATAGTATTTACATCTACTAGGCTTGATCTACAACTGATCACGTACAAATTCCAACCTTCAACATAATCTTCCACAGGTGAAATGTAATAAAATCTTTAAAGGTTCAGTACAAGTTCGAAGGGTCAAAATGGGTATAAAACAGGAGGGAAGACTGTCAAGTTTTAAAATGTGGATACCAAACAGAGAAGGTAAAGATGACTTTGAACTGTTGAACAGTAATCCAGACATTTTTTAATGTATTCTATTCTACTATTTTATTGCACTGCACTATTGCACTATTTTACTCTATCTATTTTATCTTACTCTTTTTATTATTGTCTATTTAAAACTTTATCAAACCATAAACAAGGTGGCCTGTTGGGATGTTAGATCCTAATGTAAAAAACTGTGATTTTATATGTCTGCACTTTAATGTATGTGCTCATTTTGTGCCTGTCTTGTTTCTGTTGTGAAGCACTTTGAGCTGCAGTTTATGTATGAAAGGTGCTATACAAATAAAGTGTATTATTATTATTACAATGTTTTTCACTCTGATCTAGGGATGGGAATTGTAAGCATTTACCTGACTCGATCATTGATAACGCTAATGAGCAATTAATCGATCAATTGTAACTAAAAAGACAAAATTTACCAAACAATAACAAATGCATTTGTTTGCTCAATCAAAGGGTTTATTTATACAGCAGCAACATATTGCATTTGAACAACACGCTCACAACATTGCATAGCATATTAAACATATAGAAACGTAGAGGCCTAGACATTAACCGCCGTCGCGCTGTCCGATGGAAGTTAAATATATTTGTGTAGGCGAGCGCCGCATAATGTTTCTCTCATGCCCGCGTCGTTGCTCCCACACACAATCCGATTCCGAATGAGTGTCTCTTAACGTTAACTTAACGTTCCAAAATTGCACGTCTTCGCCAACAAGTTCTGTGGCATAGATGTTTTTTTTGTATTTTCACTGGCACATTGGTCCCTTGTAAAGAAAAGATAACATTCAACAGTCTTAATTGCGGGGTTGCAGTGTTCATCAAACCGCTTGATATCGTCACCGCCAACTGATAAATCCACATAGAGCACAAACTCATCCCTCCATGTCTTCCATGTCCGGGAAAGATTACTTGAGTCCAGGTACAACGTTTGTGGTGGTCTTAATCCTTCCATGTTGCGGGAAACGTAATAGCTAGCGCTTAACCTTCTGTAAAGATGGCGCTGCTAAGACCAGCCGCCGTTCTGTTAGCTCCGTCGAGACTGTGCTTACTTTTGTTAATTTTTATATATTATCCCAATGTTAGTCGTTATGCCAATTCCCAATCCCCTTCCTGGTCGCTGCGCACTTACCCCCCACAGTCGGTCTGGGAGAGTGGAGGCTACCACGTGCTTCCTCCGACACACGTCCAACCAATCAACCGCTTCTTTTCACCTGGCAGCGCGGATTCTCATTGAGAGGGCGTAGCGTGTGGAAGGATCACACTATCCCACTCAGGTCCTATCCGCGCTTAGCAGGCACCCCGACCGAACTTTAGGAGTCGCTGTTTACAACGACCCGGACCCACCCCGCCAGCTTCTCCCACCCTCTAATACTGCCAATTGTATTAGTGTGAACGGCCAGCCAAGCTGGTGACAACCCCGGAGCTGTGAGCTGGATTTGAACAGGCGAATCCAGCCGCTCCGGGGTTGGTGACGAACACAATCTCCGTTACGCAACCTGACCGCCCAATTTTTATAGTTTTAAGAGTTTTATTTGTACCAACTGTTGGTGCATTAAATGTGTATGACCGTCAGTCACTCATTGACATTGGATTAAGGAAAACGTACCGACTGGATTGCTCTCTGGATCGGATCGCTGAACAACAACAGTGGCCAGCGGAGATCCTTTGTTGCGGCCGACGCAAGGAAAGGGGGAGACGGCGAGGAAGGAGAGCTGGGGTCCGAAACGGATTGAGATCCAGACGTCACAGAACCACATTGCCCAGCATATTGCTAGCCAATGTGAAATCAATAGGAAACAAACATCAGAGCACGGATTCAATTCCAGAGGGACATTCGGGACTGCAACGTCTTTTGTTTCACCGAGACTTGGTTGACTCCGGATGTCCCAAACCATGCAATAGAACCGGCAGATCACTTCTTCGTTCTCCGCAAGGACCGAACGGCAGAAGAATCACTAAAGACGAGAGGAGGCGGCATAGCTTTCATAGTAAACAAGGAGTGGTGCGATCCAGGCAACGCAAAGGAATTGTCTAACCACTGCTCCCCAGACCTGGGCCCTCATTCATCAAAAATTCTTAGAACGTGTTCTATTTTCATACGTAAGCACAGAATTTAGAATGTGTGCATGCACAAAAAAAACGGGATTTATCACACGTGCGTACACAGGTCCTACGCACACCTGTCTTGATAAATATCACTTTGATCCTACGCTTGAGCTCGTGCATGGTTTTAAGTATTTGCATACCAGAACCGCCCCGATTATCCATATATGGTCATGAAAACACCCCCATGGGATGTGAAATAATGGACTGACCCGAGGGAAGCGTGTTATGGAGAAATACGAGACAGGCTGACAGACATGTACACGTCCGGTGATGTCGCATATGATATCTCTTAAAGACCATATTAACTAATAAAGCCCGTGCTGGAATATGACTGCCTTTTTCCGTTTTGTTCGATTAATACCCAGGGATTAAAGTTCTCCTCAATTGTATTCCAAATCGCGACGGATTTTCTGTAAATTTTCTACCTGCTGCATATGATTTCTAGAGGCATACAATCTATTTTGATGTCAGTATTGGTTAGCCTATATAAACAATAATACTAGAGCATATACAAGAACAATGAATCTCACTGCCATGTATGATGTAGCCTATACGCCATGTGTAGCCTGCCTATGTGATCAATACAAACATGAACTTGAATCCCATAATCATATTTATATAGTCTGTCCACTATGTTTATTACTTTGTTATCCCCCCCCCCCCCTATCTATGTAAAGCGACCTTGCATGGATATCTTGAAAGGCGCTATATAAAATCAAGATCTATTATTATTATTGTTATTATTATTATCACGTCTATGCGCGGAGCTCACAAAAAAAATACTGTCTTTTACTGTTAGTCTCAGTGAAGTTTCAATGGAGCGAGGTAATCTATTCTAACCAACAAATTGAAGTAGAAAGCATTTCGTTGTGGCCAATCTTATTTGGAAACATGACACAAAATAATAGTATGTCGCTTTTTATTTGAAACAATATTTAATCGCGTTTGGAGGTGGGTGTTCTGTAACCCCTTTCGTGATGCACCGAGTGAATCCACAGTCACTTGCTCACTTGTATAACGAACGGTTCGGTCAGAACCAGTCATTCAGGGTAAATCTAGGTTGGTTTCCTATTGAGGAGCAAGTGACTGTGGATTCACTCGGTGCATCACAGTCACGAAAGGGGCTAGGTGGTTGATGGTGGTTGAGAAGTGAGAGAGAGAACCCTTGTAAGTTCTCTCTATTTATACACTGTGGAGCGCAGTTCTGGAAGGTTCTGCTATGACATCACTGCGGCATCCTCAAACCTCAAGACCGTTCCAGAACATTCTAGCCTGTTCTAACCGGCTCTACTATGACATCATACTGAAGCTTAACACTTTCTTCGCCAGGCTTATATCCATCCTAAACCATCCTACGCCAGCTCTATTTGTCTATGGAGAAGTTCCCCTTCTTTGCAGGGCTATAACTTTTAAATTGTATTGCTAAATTGACATTACTATGGCCCATTCAACATCAAGTATCTATTGTTCAGGGTGTAGCAACGTTATACTTTTTCATTCACATATTCATACTAAAATACGGTCTAAAGTATAAATATGTTTTTATCGGTTTCTGCAGCTTTCTCCAGAACGTGATTTATAGCCCTAAATGCATTATATTGATGATTGTATACAGTTTGATAGTGATCGGCGCGAGAAAAAAAAATTCAAATGGACGTGCTTCTAGAAGTTACTACTTATCATCTGATGTTGACCGAATGGGGGGGGGGGGGGGTCGTTTATAATTCCGTGGCCAACGTTAGATGATTCATCTAGTGTGGGTGATATGATGATTAGAGCAGTTTGTATCGAACATGAAAAAAAAAAATGCTGAAACTCACCGTAGCTTCCTCGTAGCGTTGGGCGATGAGCGTGGAGCAAAAATATTCCTATTATGGGATGTTTAAATATGCGATCCCTCTCCAGGTTGTATAATAGTATATACGTCCAAATCATGTTGTTTATCGAGTTATTGGTAACGGATTGCTATCCATTGTGTCTAGCTCGAGTCCCTGGACTATTAGCGAGTGATCGGACCGAATTGGAATGAGCACCAGTTTCCGTTTCCGGTTTCCGGTCAAGTCTCCGGGGGAGAAATATGATTGCGATCACATATTTTTGAAATATTGATCTCAATGACGTGTTACGGTGTCATTGGCAGAATGAGCATGGCGGGGAATGACGAGTTTAGGCGTTCTTGGCGGAGAAAGTGTTAACTTGAATTACACTATGACATGGCGGCAGTTACACTAGGTGTTCTGCGTCTGCTCCCCGTGCCAAACAAGCAAGCCAACCTCTTGTTCGCGCATGAGCCCGTTATAATTACACTTCTGTCGCTATTTCACAATGAACTATAATGAATTACGGTTCATACAGAACACGCGCCAGTGTCGGGAGTAATGCACGAAAGCTTATTTCTGCGTTGAAACTAATGCATGAACTGAGGAGCGCATATGCCGTAGTAACGATATTCTACCACTGGGCGTCAGCTACGCATGTTCCGAGCTGTGCGTAGACATAAGCACAAAGTCAAGTTCACGTTCAAATTGATAAATCCCACACTTTGCTTAGAAATGGTTGTACGCACGGGTTAAGCACATATCTGTGCGTACGCAACGTTGATAAATGAGGGCCCTGGAGTTTATCACCATCAAATGCCGACCCTTCTTTCTCCCGAGGGAGTTAACATCCATCATCATGATCGGAGCGTATATTCCACCACATGCAAACACTGGGGTCGCACTCTCGAAGCTTCACAATGAGGTAAACAAACTACAGACAGCTAATGTTGACGCTGCCATTCTGGTTCTGGGCGATTTCAACAGCGCAAGTCTTAAAAAGGTGTTGCCGAATTTCTATCAGCATGTGATCTGTCCCACCAGAGGCGAGAACATATTAGACCATGTATACTCGTAATTTAAGAACGGGTACAAGGCACAGGCTCTTAGTCCATTCGGCAAGTCGGACCACGCCGCCATCTTTCTTTTGCCAAAGTATAAACAGAGTCTTAAGCGCACGCCGGTAGTATCGCGAGAGGTTAAGCGTTGGACTGTGACGTCAGAGGAGACACTCCAGGCTGCACTGGAATGCACAGACTGGAGTGTGTTCCGTGATAACACAGCCAATATTAACGAATACACTGAAACGGTGCTTGACTTTGTCTGTAATCTGGTAGAAGAAACAATCCCCTCTACCACAATTAGAGTTTACCCAAATCAAAAGCCCTGGGCAGATAAATCCGTCCGTGAGGCTTTGAAAGTGCGCACCTCAGCCTACAACGCCGGGCTTGTGACAGGCAACATGAATGACCACAAGGTGGCGAGATACAACGTCAGGAGAGCAGTAATAGAGGCAAAACGGCGTTATAGGGATAAAGTTGACCTTCAGTTTGAACAGGCTGACTCTAGAGGTATGTGGCAGGGCCTCAGAACGATGACAGAACACAAAGGCACCTCCCTCAAACTGAACAGTGACATCTCCTTAGCAAATTATCTCAATACCTTCTATGCGAGGTTTGAGCCTGTGAATAACAACACCAGCCTACAAACCACTGCATTGAAGGGGGGGGGGGAGCTGCTGATGGAGATTCAGTGTTCAGAAAAACAGAACATGAGGTGAGGAGGACCTTTAAGAAAGTGAATATCAGGAAGGCAGCAGGACCGGATGGCATCCCCGGCCGCATCCTAAAAGTCTGTGCTGACCAACTGGCCCCGGTATTCACTGACATATTTAACCTGTCCTTAGAACAAGCTGTCATCCCCACCTGTCTGAAGAAGTCCACCATCATCCCTGTACCCAAAAAAACTACGCCCGCTTGCCTCAACGACTATCGCCCTGTAGCCCTCACCTCCATAGCCATGAAGTGCTTTGAGAAGCTAGTGAAGGGCTACATCTGTTCCTCCCTCCCCATCAACCTGGACCCCCTGCCATTTGCATATCGCCCCAACAGGTCCACGGAGGACGCCATAGCCCATGTGCTGCACACAGCAGCATCACACCTGGACAAGGGGCAGGGGAACTATGTGAGAATGCTGTTCATCGACTACAGCTCAGCATTCAATACCATAGTCCCCTCCAAACTCATAGCCAAGCTCAGGGACCTGAGCTTGAACTATGACCTCTGCCAGTGGGTCTTGGACTTCCTGACGGGTAGACCCCAGGTGGTAAGAGCAGGCAACTGCACCTCCTCATCCATCACGCTCAACATAGGGGCCCCCCAGGGCTGTGTTCTGAGTCCCCTCCTCTACTCCCTGTACACACAAGACTGTGTGGCACAGCGGAACAACAACACAATCATCAAATTTGGTGATGACACAGTAGTGGTGGGCCTTATCTCTGCCAACAACGAGAGGGCCTACCTGGAAGAGGTAGAGAATCTGTCGCAGTGGTGTCAGGAGAACTGCCTCTCCCTGAACGTCAGCAAAACAAAAGAGATGATTGTGGACTTCAGGAGGTCGGGTGTCAGGGACTACAGCCCCCTCAACATCGACGGGGCACCGGTTGAGAGAGTGAACAGTTTCAAGTACCTCAGAGTCCACATATCCGAGGACTTGACATGGACCACACACATTGACAGTGTTGTGAAGAAGGCACGGCAACGCCTCTACTTCCTCAGGCGCCTAAGGAAGTTCCAAGTCAGTCAGAAGATCCTTAAGAACTTCTACTCATGCACAATAGAGAGCATCCTGACTGGCAATATAACCTCCTGGTTTGGGAATAGCACCACACAAGACCGTAGCAGACTACAGAGAGTGGCACGTTCAGCCGAACGCACAATTGGAGGGGGGCTTCCCACTCTCCAGAACATTTACAACAAGCGGTGCATGAGTAAGGCTAAGAGAATTATCAAAGACTCCAGCCACCCAAACAACTGCCTCTTTGAACTGCTGCGGTCAGGCAAGCAATACCGGAGTCTCATGGCAAGCACAGAAAGACTCAGAAGAAGCTTCTATCCCCAGGCCATCAGGATGCTCAACGAACAATAACAATATGTAACAACCATCAAATGCACTCACAGCACACACATCAACACGCACACACTCACTTTAAACAAACAACTCACTGCAGCACCCACTTTACACACTTTAGAACACCTAAACACACTTTATATTTATTGGTAAAGAATTTGCACTACAACCCATACCTCATTACACCTTACTGTAAATTGTACCTCATCCCATTTCTGCTTTGCACTATATAGTATATTGTATATTAGTATATTGTATGGTAACTCAGTTACTTCTACTCTGCATTGAACATTGTACATATGTACATACTGAACACTTGTGTCCACGTACGTGACTTCTATTTTTACTTGCTATACTTATTTTATTTTATACTTATCTATTTTTGTCTAGCACAGTCTCTGGAGCGTAATAGAAAGAAGCATTTTGTATAAAAGTATTCTGTACTTCTGTATGACAACTAATGAAGAAACTTGAAACTTATGCTAGTATGCTAATAATCTCTTCCCTTCCGCGGAACTGTTGCTGTTCACGATACTTTGGCGGCTAGGTGTACTACCGCTGTCACCATGTTTTAGTTTGTCCTTATATACAGATGGAGCTGCTGTCTCCATGTTTTAGTTTGTCCTTATATACAGATGAAGCTACTTGTCACCATGTTTTAGTTTGTCCTTATATACAGATGGAGCTGCTGTCTCCATGTTTTAGTTTGTCCTTATATACAGATGAAGCTACTGTCACCATGTTTTAGTTTGTCCTTATATACAGATGAAGCTACTGTCACCATGTTTTAGTTTGTCCTTATATACAGATGAAGCTACTTGTCACCATGTTTTAGTTTGTCCTTATATACAGATGGAGCTACTGTCACCATGTTTTAGTTTGTCCTTATATACAGATGAAGCTACCGTCACCATGTTTTAGTTTGTCCTTATATGCAGATGAAGCTACTGTCACCATGTTTTAGTTTGTCCTTATATACAGATGAAGCTACTGTCACCATGTTTTAGTTTGTCCTTATATACAGATGGAGCTACTGTCACCATGTTTTAGTTTGTCCTTATATACAGATGAAGCTACTGTCTCCATGTTTTAGTTTGTCCTTATATACAGATGGAGCTACTGTCACCATGTTTTAGTTTGTCCTTATATACAGATGAAGCTACTGTCACCATGTTTTAGTTTGTCCTTATATACAGATGAAGCTACTGTCACCATGTTTTAGTTTGTCCTTATATACAGATGGAGCTACTGTCACCATGTTTTAGTTTGTCCTTATATACAGATGAAGCTACTGTCACCATGTTTTAGTTTGTCCTTATATACAGATGAAGCTACTGTCACCATGTTTTAGTTTGTCCTTATATACAGATGAAGCTACTGTCACCATGTTTTAGTTTGTCCTTATATACAGATGAAGCTACTGTCACCATGTTTTAGTTTGTCCTTATATACAGATGAAGCTACTGTCACCATGTTTTAGTTTGTCCTTATATACAGATGAAGCTACTGTCACCATGTTTTAGTTTGTCCTTATATACAGATGAAGCTGCTGTCTCCATGTTTTAGTTTGTCCTTATATACAGATGAAGCTACCGTCACCATGTTTTAGTTTGTCCTTATATACAGATGAAGCTACCGTCACCATGTTTTAGTTTGTCCTTATATACAGATGAAGCTACTGTCACCATGTTTTAGTTTGTCCTTATATACAGATGAAGCTACTGTCACCATGTTTTAGTTTGTCCTTATATACAGATGAAGCTACTGTCACCATGTTTTAGTTTGTCCTTATATACAGATGAAGCTACTGTCACCATGTTTTAGTTTGTCCTTATATACAGATGAAGCTACTGTCACCATGTTTTAGTTTGTCCTTATATACAGATGAAGCTACTGTCACCATGTTTTAGTTTGTCCTTATATACAGATGAAGCTACTGTCACCATGTTTTAGTTTGTCCTTATATACAGATGAAGATACTGTCACCATGTTTTAGTTTGTCCTTATATACAGATGAAGATACTGTCAACATGTTTTAGTTTGTCCTTATATACAGATGAAGCTACTGTCTCCATGTTTTAGTTTGTCCTTATATACAGATGAAGCTACTGTCACCATGTTTTAGTTTGTCCTTATATACAGATCGGGGGTCCTACTGTTTTCATTATTTCTACCCAACTGGGTATGTGATTTATTCAGCGTACAGCCTAGTTCACAATACAGGTGTCCTCTCCTCATAACCTGGTGCACCAGACATAATCCCCCGTGTGGCAACAAGCCTAAACAATAGTTCCTATTGTAACAGACTAGACGGACAACACGTTGTTTGAGTAGATTGAGTACATTTCACATGTTCGAGTAAATCCTTAACGACCAATCAATCGATTTTCGATTAATTGTTAATATCCCTAGTCTGATCGCATTCTTTTTACAGAATGTATGTTAGAGCTGTTGCTCTTGTGAAAATGATGACTAAAGCAGAATCAGACTATTTCAGATATCCAATCTGCTTCCCTCAAAGCATTGCATAATGTACTCAGTTACCTTGATTGGCCCATCAGTCATTTACATTTAGTCATTTAGCTGATGCTTTTACTGTATGCGATTCCAAAGTGATGTACAAACTGTGCAACAAGTCTTCACTCAACTTAACTTAATGAGTGCATAGTAGTATAGACATAGTAGCATAGTACATAGTAGTATAGATATAGTATCATAGTACTGTACATAGTAGTATAGACATAGTAGCATAGTACATAGTAGTATAGATATAGTATCATAGTACTGTACATAGTAGTATAGACATAGTAGCATAGTACATAGTAGTATAGATATAGTATCATAGTACTGTACATAGTAGTATAGACATAGTAGCATAGTTCATAGTAGTATAGATATAGTATCATAGTACTGTACATAGTAGTATAGACATAGTAGCATAGTTCATAGTAGTATAGACATACAAGATACAAGATACTTTAATGCCACACAACTATGGTTGGTGGTAATTGTTTTTCGGTACAGCATGTTAATTAAGCACTGGGACATCAACATCAAACGCACCCCTCCAACCTCCCAATCTCCACAATAAATACATACAGGACAGTCACATAGTGTCAGTCAGTGTCAGTTCAATTCAGTTAATGTTCGGTTCAGTTGGGATGCTTGCCTGTCTGTGCAAGGGGGGGCAGGCCAGGGCATTTAGTGTTCGGACTGCTGTGGGGAAAAAACTGTTCGAGAAGCATGTGTGTTTGGTTCAAATTTACCTGTAGCGACCCGAGGGCATGCACTGAAATATGTGTGCTGGGTGGGAGGGATTGTTGACTATTTTACCAGAGCGGGTGCTTGAGGTGTAGATGGAGAGAGGGGAGGGGGCAGCCAATTATTTTGGAGGCTGTCTTGGTGATGCGTTGGAGTTTGTGTTTGGTGTGTTTATCAGTGGAACCGTACCAGACTGTGATGGATGAGGTGAGGATGCTTTGAATTATGGCGGTGTAGAATTGGACCAGCAGGCGTTGTTGGACTCTTTACTTCCTCAGTTGCCTGGGTGCTGCTGGGCCTTTTTGATGATGGCAGTGGTGTTAATGTTCCATTTGAGTTTATTGCTGATGTGGGTGCCAAGGAACATGAATGATTCCGTCAGGGTTATGGGTTGGTCCGAGATGGTTATTGGTAGTATGGGTGTTTTTTAGTAGCATAGTAGTACATAGTAGTATAGACATAGTAGCATAGTAATGTACATTGTTGTATAGACATAGTAGCATAGTACATAGTAGTATAGACATAGTAGCATAGTACTGTACATTGTTGTATAGACATAGTAGCATAGTACATAGTAGTATAGACATAGTAGCATATTATAGGCATAGTATCATAATACATAGTAGTATAAACATAGTAGAATAGTAAGACTTTTTCATATATTGATTGAAAAGTTGTGTTTTTAGTCAACAACCGAAAAGTGGACCAGTTTAAGTTGTCCTGACTGTGGTGGGAAGTCCGTTCTACCAGCGTGGAGCCAGGACAGAGAATAGCCTGCTTCGTTTCAATGACCCCCAGGAGCCCGAAGGCGGCCAGAGTGTAGGGGTCTTGAGAGGGTGTAGTTAAAGACCAGGAGGTAGGAGGGAGCTGTTCTCCTTGTTGCATGGAACATCTCATGCATGCACCGCATAATACCTCCGCGGAGGTTCTGATTGCATGTTACAAGGTGTGAAAGCCTCCTTCCTGAAAAAGTAGCATGATGATTCCTTAGATTGTCTAGTTCCATATGAAAACACTACCTTAGATTGTCTAGTTCCATATGAAAACACTACCTTAGATTGTCTAGTTCCATAATAACACTACCTTAGATTGTCTAGTTCCATATGAAAACACTACCTTAGATTGTCTAGTTCCATATGTTAACACTACCTTAGATTGTCTAGTTCCATAATAACACTACCTTAGATTGTCTAGTTCCATATGAAAACACTACCTTAGATTGTCTAGTTCCATATGATACCACTACCTTAGATGGTCTAGTGTCATGTTTCACGTTTTAGTTTTTTAGCAGGGCTTGGTCTTGACAGTCTGACGTGAAATGGGAGCCATCTGAGACTGAATAAATATATATGTTTCTCTACTCTCAATATTGAACAGTTTAGTCTCTTTGAAACAGGGTGCAGAGTGATCATCAGTTGCTGTGGTGCAGTAATTGATGCTCTCCAACTCAAATGTGCTGAGAGGCTCCGATCATCCATGATATTATGGAATTACTGGATTCAAAGTGTAAATTAAAGTAGCGTTAACCATCTGATTACATCACTCATCATGGAGATATATTGGGTTCATGGTATGCGCTTGAGTGTATGGTCCCATCCAGGGCCGCCTCAAGGGGTGTGCGAGCGGTGCGGTCGCACAGGGCCTTAATTTTTTATTTAAAAATAAAAAAAAACATTTAAAAAACATTAGACACGTTTGTAGAATGTGTCTGACTTGTTCCGGGCTCTGCGGCTCTGCAGATATACTATTGGAGCACTGCGGCTCTGCAGATACACTATTGGAGCTCTGCGGCTCTGCAGATATACTATCGGTTTCAACGAGGGGAGGGGTTACATAACTTACAGGTACGGGGTCTGACTATTCGGCGCTATCCACGGGAGCGCTGTGCAGGATCGGAGCAGAATAGAAATAACGCTGCGTGCCGTAAGCTTATCAATACCAAGTATAGTGATTAGGTTATGCCAAGACGAAGAGGACGTTCGGCAGATGGACTGAAGATGAAAGTTGTTGCGTGTTAGAAAGTTCAGTCAGGCTAGCCATGTCGGCTTAGCTAAAGGCAGGGACAGGTAACTAGCGTTAGCTACGTTATCGAGTGCTAACGTGTGGCAGATAAACTAGGAACAGACTCCCAAGTTCATCCCAACGGGGGGGACAATATGCACTGGTGAACTTTCTCATCTCCACGATTGTCTCCTTCCTCTTGGACGTTTGGTGAGTTTTTAATGCAATCTATTCTGTTCCCGCCGTGGATCTCTCTCTCTCTCTCTCTCTCTCTCTCTCTCTCTCTCTCTCTCTCTCTCTCTCTCTCTCTCTCTCTCTCTCACTCTGTCTCTCTCTCTCTCTCTTCCTCTCTCTCTCTTGCTCTCTCTCTCTCTCTCTCTCTCTCTCTCTCTCTCTCTTGCTCTCTCTCTTGCTCTCTTGCTCTCTCTTGCTCTCTCTCTCTCTCTCTCTCTCTCTCTCTCTCTCTTGCTCTCTCTCTATCGCGCTCTCTCTCTCACTCTGTGTGTTGCATCATGCAAGGGTCTGCTCACACTGTGCTCATGCAGTTTGTGATGTGTGTACTAAGCTTATAGAGTTCGATTCAAATAAGGCAAAACTGCAAATCTACATGTTGTGCTTGAAAAATTTACCTGGCTTTAAGCTTGTTTATCAGGTTCCAGGGGTGTTATATGCATTTTCCCTGTTAGTGCCAGGTGTACGACTGTACAGGTGCATTGCCACTAAGCCTCGGGCAGCGCTATTATTTAAGAATACGTTGACTGTATGCCCAGCCTCGGGCAGCGCTATTATTTAAGAATATGTTGACTGTATGCCCAGCCTCGGGCAGCGATATTATTTAACAATACGTTGACTGTATCATATGCCCAGCCTCGGGCAGCGCTATTATTTAAGAATATGTTGACTGTATCATATGCTCAGCCTCGGGCAGCGCTATTATTTAAGAATATGTTGACTGTATGCCCAGCCTCGGGCAGCGCTATTATTTAAGAATATGTTGACTGTATGCCCAGCCTCGGGCAGTGCTATTATTTAAGAATACGTTGACTGTATACAAAAAAAATGTATAAAAAAAAATGTATAAAAAAAAGCTTACTGAGGCTGTTGGACAAAAATGAATCTATGGGATTGACCTTGAACAAGGACATAGTGTCATAGATGTGAAAACAGTGTCTGAGAGCTGCCACTAGGGGGCGAGTGACTGACTGAGTTAATGGCATTGTTGTCCTACAGTGCTTTGTGTAGATCAGCAGTTCTCAAACTACGGGTCGCGACCCAAAGTTGGATCGCGGGTAGGTGACAGTGTGACCAGGAATTAATTAAAATGTATTAAAAGCCTGTCTGAATAAAAACATTTTCAACTGTTCCTTAAAAGTGGATAGGGAGTCAAGTGAACGCATAGAGAGGGGGAGGGTGTTCCAAAGGGTAGGGGCCATAAATTGGAAGGACCGGTCACCTTTGGTTACTAACCGGGTCCGTGGGACAACCAGGAGATTTTGGTGGGAGAACCTAAGTGCACGACTGGGGGAGTAGGGGCGCTTGTACACAGGGGGGGGGGGGGGGCGCTCAAGTAGCACACCACGTACTGCGCTGCGTCACAACACGGCCGTCCCAGGTTCGACTCCCGGACCCGGCAACTTTTGCCGAATGTCTATCTCCCATTTTTCCTCTCTCTACCGGATTGCCCGGTAGTAAAAAACAACAACAATAGAAATCTACCAAAAACATAATAAAAAAATATATATATGTACACAGGGGACTTACCTTGGAGGGCTTTAAAAGTTAAAACAAGAATTTTTAAATGGACACGATAATTAATGGGGAGCCAATGTAGAGTGGATACAATGGGGGTGATGTGGGCACGCCTACTTGTCCCAGTTAAAAGCCTTGCCGCTGCATTTTTAATGATTTGCAAGTGGTTTAGCACGGATTTATACAGACAGGTAAAAATTGTATTGCAATAGTCCAGGCGTGATGAAATAAACGCATGGATGATCATTTCCATTTCAGCTCTAGAAACAACAAATCTTAATTTGGCAATGTTTCTGAGCTGATAAAAACATGACCGTGTGAGCTGGTTGACATGGCTGATAAAAAACAGAGTCATAAAAAATTACACCTAAGTTCCTCACATGAGGTTTGACATACTGACCTAGAGGTCCAATACAACGTTTTATAATGGGGATGATGTGGTCGGGAGCAATAATGAGGGCTTCTGTCTTACGTGCATTAAGCTGAAGGAAATGATCAGCCATCCAGCTCTTGATGGCATCGATGCATTCATTAATAATGCTAAAATGATTACACTCACTGGGCTTAAAAGAACAATACAATTGGATGTCATCCTCATAAAATTTATAAAATATTCCATTAAAACGTTTAATAATCTGGTTTAGGGGAAACATATAGGGAGAACAGCATTGATCCTAGCACAGAACTCTGTGGAACCCCACAGGACAGTGGGGTAGAGTCAGACATAAACTGACCCACTGACACAGAAAAGCTTCTATCAACTAGGTATGATGAGAACCATCTCAGTGCTGACCCAGAGATCCCAAACACATCATTGAGCCTACGCACCATAACCACATGATCAACCGTGTCAACGGCTGCGCTGAGGTCCAATACAATTTATGATCTGCAGCCATTACAATGTAATCATTGATAACCTTAAGAAGGGCTGTTTCGGTGGAATGAAATTTCCGAAAGCCTGATTGGAATGGGTCATTCAGATTATGGGTTTCTAGAACCATGAGAAGCTGCTCAGCTACAGTTTTCTCCAGCACCTTGGACAGCAGAGGTAGTTTGGAGATTGGTCTATAATTCTCAGGAAGAGAGGGGTCTAGGTTAGCCTTTTTTTTTTTAAAGAGGTTGAACTATGGCATGTTTAAAATGGCTAGGGACAGAGCCTGATGCCAGAGAGCGGTTCATTATTGACAAAACTGTGCGACCAATTGAGTCAAGGACCTCTAAAATCAGGGATGAAGGAACAGCATCAAGGGGATTAGAAGAGGGTTTAGTTTTGTGCAGCACTATAGAAACCTACTCTAAAGTGACTGGAGAGAAGGAGTCTAGCAGCGTGAGAGGAGGAGAGACAGTGGTAGGAAGGCTGTCAGAAAGGGATGAGGGGCAGATGCCTGCTCTAACACCACTGACCTTATCCACAAAATAATTCAAAAAGTTATTACAGTCAGTATAAGAATATACACATGGGGGCACAGGAGCAGCAATAGTATTGATTGTCTCAAACAAAACCCTTGAATTTTCCTTGTTGGATGAGATTAGATTAGCAAAATATGCAGTTCTTGCATCCCTTATCATGGCATTAAACTAAATCAAAAGCTCTTTGAGATGTAACCTGTGGACTTCAAGCTTGGAGGCTTTCCATAAACGCTCTGTCTTTCTACACTGACGTCTAAAACTGCGGATAGACTCATTGAACCAGGGAGTAGAATTGGTACGGGAGGCAGGTCTGGATTTAAAAGGAGCAACTATGTCCAAAATAGTGGAACATTGGTCATGAAAAGACTGCACAAGGGACTCATTGCAATTGGACAGAACATCAGAGTCAAATAATGTTGAAAATGTATCTGCAGAGTTTTGATTAAATATACGTCATCTGGTTATGAGGGAGCACATCAGAGTTAAAACAAACATCAAAAAGTATACACTTATGGTCACTCAGATGGAAATCCTGGAGGTTGACATTCTTAATGTTTAACCCACGTGAGAAAAGTAAATCTAAAGTATGCCCGGCTAGGACCCGGAATATGCTGAACAAAATTAAAAGAGTCAGTAATCGCGAGAAAATCTGATGCGGCCTTTGATGTGACATCAACATGAACATTTAAATCACCGGTGACCAGCACATTGTCCAGCTTAATCACTGATGTGAGTAACTCAGTAAACTCTGTAAAAAAAAGACTAGTGAGGAGGGCGATAAATTAAAATAGAAATAAAATGGATGTGCTCTGCCAACTATAGTGATTTGTAGTTCAAAGTATTGAAAGGACTCAGAGTTCACTGTCCGACATGCAACACAAGTTAAGTGTTATGGACCAACGCAAAGCCACCACCACGACCAGATAGCCGTGGAGTGTTAATGGAGCTACAGTTCGGCGGACAGAGTTCATTGAGATGGGTCAGTTCCAGATCTCTTTGCCAAGTCTCTACAAGAAGGGCGGCCGGGTAGCAGCACCCCCCCCCCCCCCCCCCCTCAGTTATTGCAAAGATCTTTTTTTTTTGTATGTATTTTTTTAATGACAGTATGTAACTGTATAACTGTAACACTGTATATTATAAGTTTATCCTGCTCAAAGCACTTCACCATTTTAATATTGTGTGTATTGAGCCGTACTGTATTGTAGCCATTCTCCAATCTGTTAAATAAAGTTTTCATTCATTCATTACACTACTGTACGTACACAATCACGTGTAAAACCGACAAGATTGCAGCAGAGTAGATTTTCGAGTGATGACAGACTGTCACACAGACTGATTGAATGACAGGTGAAACAACTAATTGTATTCACCTCCTGTCTCCCGCCCTTCCCACGCGCCACGAACCACTGAGCTGTGATACAGTGCTTGCGCAGTCAGTCGATTTTAGCTAGTAGTCAGACTTTGCTAGCACAGAATGTCTCACTCGCAGAAAAGAAAAATATCAGATTTATTTTCGAAACGTCCCGCCGGTCCCAGTGACAGTCCCACTAAATCTGATAAACGTCAGAGAGAGACAGAGACGACAGGTTCAGCCTCAGCATCAGGTATTGAAGAATTAACTGAGTCTGTTCCCCTATACCCCCCCTCGGGCGCCAGGGGCTTCCACTGAGGGGTGATGCAAATAGGGATGGGGTGTTATGGCAGCTCATGATGGAAAGAGTGCGCACCGAGTCTGATCCCGAGTTGAAGAATTGGCTCCAAAAAAGAGACAACTGGATGTCCAACAACATCCAAAACGAAATCTTACAGCTGTTTGCCCATGATATTCAGCTACAAATTAGAGGCAAAGCATCCAAAAGCCCATTCTTTGGCTTGAGCGCTGACAAAACCACTGATGTCACTCACTGGAAAAGAACAATTCTCGTGTAATATACAGTTCGCCGATGACAACTTGGAAGCTCAGAACTTCTTTTGGGGTTTTTACAATGCCCGGCCCAGACACAACAGCCGAGACGCTGTTTTTGTGTATAAAATACTTTTACGCCTCGACCTGCCCATGGAGAGGCTGATAGGATACTGTTTTGACGGAGCCAGCAACATGTCTGGGGGGTACAGACTAGACCAGGGGTTCCCAAACTTTTCAGGCCGCGACCCAGAAAAAACGGTGTCAGAGAGCCGCGACCCCCACTATTATAGGAGGTAAAAAAAATTATAATAATAAATAATAATAATATTCATATATATATATATATTTTTAATAAATAGAAATGTATGGTTGAAACATGCAAACGTTCAAACGCACACACACTAATAAGCATTGGAGGCTTTTAACCAGGGCCGGACTGGGGAAATAATTCAGGCCAGGAAATATAGTGCAAAATATAGCCCCAGTCAGGCCACTTTTTAAGCAGGGGGTCTGGGGGTCCCCCACCAGGATTTCTTTTGTTACAAAGACTTCATTTCCTGCATTCTGGTGCAGGCATTTTTTTTATTTGTACCCTTTAAATGCCAGTGTTTGTGATGGCATCACAAATTATTGTTAAAAAACAGGCTAGCATATGTATGATTAGCAACAACACAGATTTTTATGGATTTTCAGTTTTTTTGTAATTGATAAATACAATATTTTATTCAACTTCAGCCCTGATCATAACACCACATATTCATTTTATAATTTATAATGCCAGTGTGTGTGATGGCATATATTTGCAATATATCAAATGCAAAGTAGATTTTTCTGGGGGCGCTTATTACAGGCTAGCATGTGTCAATGATTAGCAGTTTTTTGTAAGGGTCCCGCCTCCACCAATCACATGCGGCTCCCTTTGTGTGTGTGTGAGAGCAAGAGAGAGAGAGAGAGATAGTTCTTCAACTTGTGTTGCAGTGATCTCCTGGTTGTTCCCCACCTAGGTTATCTAACTATTGCGCTTGTGCAACTAGAAACACTGGCCTGGCCTGCTTCTAAGTTCAGTGGCCTGAATGCAAAAAAAAAAAAAAAAAACGTAATTTTTTTTTCGATATTTAAAAAAAAAGTTTATCATCTGGCGACCCCCCGCGGCGGCTCAAAGGCCGCACCCCCTACCGATTTAAAGTTCCAACGTGCCTGCCTGTGCCGTGCTGTTTCCATACCAGGCAGTGATGTTTCCAGTCAAGATGCTCTCTACAGCTCCGGAGTAGAAGGACTGGAGTATCTTCCCAGATACTCTGAACTTCCTTAACTGTCTCAGGTGGTAGAGGCGCTGCTTCGCCTTCTTTACGACTGAGTCTATGTGTGTTGTCCATGTCAGGTCCTCTGAGATGTGGACCCCCAGGTACTTGAAGCTGCTCACCCTGTCCACGGTAGCCCCGTTTATCCTCAGTGGTGTGTGTGTGTCCCCTGCTGTGTTCTCCTAAAATCCACGATCAGCTCCTTGGTTTTACCAATGTTCAGGAGCAGGCTGTTGTCCTGGCACCAGCGTTCCAGTACCTCAACCTCCTCCCGGTAGGCCTTCTCGTCATTGTCAGAGATCAGCCCCACCACCACTGTGTCGTCCGCAAACTTCACTATGGAGTTGGAGCTGAACTTGGCCACACAATCATGTGTGTATAGTGAGTACAGCACTCAGGACACAGCCCTGGGGGGACCCGATGCTCAGGGTGATGGTGTTGGAGGTCTGACCCCCCACCCTGACCGCCTGGGGCCTTTCACTCAGAAAGTCCAGTATCCAGGCGCTCAGAGCGGAGCTCAGACCCAGCTCGATCAGCTTGTCCACCAGTCTGGTGGGGACTATAGTGTTGAACGCTGAGCTATAGTCAATGAACAACAGTCTCACATAGCCCCCCTTCTGACGGTCAAGGTGCGAGAGGGTGCTGTGCAGTACTTGGGAGACCGCATCGTCAGTGGACCTGTTTGGCCTGTATGCAAATTGCATAGGGTCCATATCACTGGGGAGGGAGGCACAAATGTAATCCTTAACCAGCCTCTCAAAACATTTCATGACCACAGAGGTGAGTGCCACCGGTCTGTAGTCATTAACATGTTGGGGAGGGTTTCTTTGGTACCGGTATTATAGTAGACACCTTGAAACAGGCCGGGACCACGGACTCAGCCAGGGATAGATTAAATATGGTGTAAAAAGACCTGCCTTTTTATGTGACATGACATCTTGTATCTTGCTTTTACTAAATGTTTTATGTTTTTATCTTATGTTGTGGGACTTGTACAGCACTTTGGTCAACTTTGTTGTTTTTAAATGTGCTTTATAAATAAAGTGGATTGGATTGGATATCGCCTGCCCACCGGCAGTTTACTTGGCCTGTAGCCCACAATTGTCGGAATGGGAGCGGGAGGCGAGGAGGAGAGGGCACAATGATAATTAATGTACATCAAATTGTCTCTTTGAAATGTATGTAGGCCTACAGTTAGCCGCGTGATAGTTACAGTTTGGAGGGTCTGCACTTGTGACAGGTCATGGTGGATGCCTGAACACAGAATGACACCGGTATCACTGACTACCGCGGCAAGCCTAGGTGGAACTAAGTATAACTTAATAAGAAATAATAATATTTATTAATAATAATTATAATAATAATTAATATAAATATATAATAATCATTATAATCATTTTTGTCCTGTTGTACCGACCCCAAAACCGAGGTATGTACCGAACCGTGGCTTCTGTGTACTGTTTACACCCCTACTCCATTTTGCATGTGTGTAAAAAAGCAAGTTAAAAATGTAATTAAAAATAATAATAATAATAATAATAATAATAATAATAATAATAATAATAATAATAATAATAATAATAATAATAATAATAATAATAATAATAATAATAATAATAATAATAATAATAATAATAATAATAAAGGTCCAAATGTCCAACAAGAATAGAAAGCTCAGGGAATCACTCATGCAGACCATTATCCAGACTTCACTGTGAGAAGGTGTGCGTCAATTACTGTCAGCAAGCTGTTAACAGATGAGCCATGGGCACAGTGCCACTTGACATGACACACATTCATCAGCTCCCCTCTCTACCTGCTGGAGGCACACACACACACACACACACACACACACACACACACACACACACACACACACACACACACACACACACACACACACACACACACACACACACACACACACACACACACACACACACACACATGCTGGCTTAAAACACTGGGGCAGAGTGGGTTGTGGTCTCCCTGAAGACACTCTCTCACACACACACTTCCCCGTGCTCTCAGGTGGTGCTATATAGTTCCAGCAGCTCTCATGTCATATTGGCGGTGAGTTTTTCTTTTTTGTTTTGTGAGAAGTGGGATCAATGCCCTACAGCAGGTGGAGGTACAGAGGAGGAACTATACACAAGAGACCAACGCAAGGGCTCTGTGGCCCAAAGCGACATACATACATTATACAGTATGGACGTTCTGGAGGATGCAGACTGGAAGATGCATGCAGGACAGCGGGGCAAAGTGGAAACAAGGAGATGGAGTGCACGGCGTTACGGTAGAGTTGTCGTTTGTTTTACGAGCCAGTCGCACGGCCATGAATCGTCTGTAACTGCCCTCCAAGATGGCTTCCGAAACAGCAGGCAGGAAGTCGCTCAGGCTCTATAGGCCACGTTTCCCCCGTCGTAGATGATAAAAGTCTCATCTCAGTTTCCTCTGAGGCCTCGTTGCTGTTGGGTTATAGGACGTCCCTCACTGTTCGCTGTGCCCGTTCCTGACGCCGGAGCCAACAACAAGCAAAAGAGATGTTAATGTGTGTCTGTGTGTGTGAGTTGGGGCTATCACATTATATTTGAATATCGAATTTAATTTCGAATGTACATAAAAACACCAGATTCGAACATGAACGGAGAAATTAGAATTTGAAAAAAGAAAAAAAATTACTGTTTTTTTGCTAAGGACGTGAGGAGCCCTGCTAATACACAATGAGGGACAAGGGATTTTTCTGACTCTCAGAAATGCACCTAATTATGGGGATTGTATAACGCTGCTGTCTGGACATTTCTCTGCTCCACAGAACGCGATGCTCCGGCGGCAGTGATGTACCTGAACGCGTTCGTATTTTGGGCGAACGTGAACTGAACGGATGTTTTCCCCCCTAAATAAACGTAATAGAGAACGCGTTCATTCTCAGCGCTGTATAACGGCGTTCAAAAGTGCGTTCATTCTCAGCATTATATTATAACGGCGTTCAAACGTGTGCCAGATTTTATATGCATCTCAGCCGAAAACCCAGTTAAAACACACCGTAAACAGGCTTCAAAATAATGCTGAAAACCACACAATCTGGAAACCGCTCTGGGCGGAGCTTCGGGGAGTCTGGTAGTAGAGCAGCAGCACTCGCGCTTTCAGAAGGCTCTGCACTCGCTCGGAGTCAGACTTTACGACATCGGTGTATGAGCATTTAAAAGAGTTTTAGTTAAAGTCAGTAAATGTTTTGCACTTGTTATGGTTTGTAACCGACCCCAATCGCACAACACAAGACAGGTATGAGAGTAAGCCAAAACAGGGCAAATATTTATTATAGAACAAAAAGCGGCACAGTCCCTTTAAGGGAGAACACAAAAACACTAGAGTCAAGGAAAAATGGAAAATGCGGCACTGTGCCTTTAAGAGGCGAACAGGCTAAGGGACTAAGGCTAAGGGCCAGGGCTAAGGGCCAGGGCTAAGTGTCAGGGCCAGGACCAGGGGCACTGGAGAGGGGGACAGGGACAGAGGCCCGGAGAGGCGGGCTGGAGACAGGGACAGAGAACAGGGTTAAGGCCTTGGACAGGGCGAGGGCCAGAGCTGCTTACAGGGATGAGGACAGGGTTCCGACGGCGGAGGCCTGTCACGGGGACAGGGGCCCGACGGCGGAGGCCTGGCATGGGAACAGGGGCCCGACGGCGGAGGCCTGGCACGGGAACAGGGGCCCGACAGCGGGGCCTGGCACGGAGATCATCCTCCTCCTCTTCGGATGCTGCAGACGGGCAGCGCAGAACAAAGGGGGTCCCAGGGGACCGGGATGGGAACACGCCGTCCTCCCGTGGAATACTAGGGAGCGACGACGAGCCTGGGTCCAAGGGGAACGGGATGGGCACACGCCGTCCTCCCGTGGAATACTAGGGAGCGACGACAAGCCTCACCCCCAGGAACGAGGATCACGAAGAGACGCCTTCCTCCCGTGGAATCGGGAGCGATGACGAGCCGGCTTGACGTCTGGAGTGGGAACACTGGAAAACCTCCCGTAGAGAATTAGAGAGCGAAGACGGTGTCCCACTCCAGGCAAACGGCGACAGGTGGTGATGGCTGGCACGTCGTCTCACGCCGGAGACGCGGCAGGTGATGGTAACGTACAGGATGGTAACGTACAGAACTCCATGAACACAGAGTGTACACAGATACAGATACAGAACGAACACAGAGTCCAGAACACAGAACGACCTGACAAGGACTGGAGGGGAGTCTGCAACCTATGTACTCTCCCGAGGTGATTGCAAACTCCCAACAGGTGCGTGAAGGTAGAGGATCAAGGATGTCCAAGGGTGGGGGCTGGTGAAGAGTAGAGGAGAGTAAATCATCGCAAGGGTGGGGGCTGTTGAGGAGAGTAGACAGGGAAAACACAGGAAAAAGGTCCAGGGACAGGCGAATCCTCACAGCACTTTGAATATTGAACTTTGAGGTACAACCTACCTCAGCCTGGTTCCTACCTCGTGTTGTGTTAGTACAGAGTTATGTCGGCACATGTTTATATGTTTGCACAATGACTACTTTCACTTTTGGTACTTTAAGTATATTTAGATTATTATACTTAATAAAGACCATTCAAGCAGCACGTTTTTCCTCATCTTTTTGAAAATATACTGTAGAGATGAAAGCTGCAGCTGCTACTAGTGTGGACTGAATGGGCGGCAGCAAAGCGTTATGGAAATGCCAGTATTATGTGGTTCTATTATGGGTTGTGGCAATACATTTGAAAAATAATAGCTTGCAGCAACGTATTGAAAAAAGAACTATAAACTATAAATTAGTTCATTTTTGAAACCATGAACTTTAGTAAAAAAAATTTGAATTTTGAACTATGAACTGAACTAGTTCATTTTAAAATGTGTGAACTGTGAACTGAACTAGTTCATGTAGAAAGTGAACTTTCCCAACACTGTCCGGCGGATTGTTTTTCGTCAACGATGACAGCAGGCGGGTGAGTTGGTCCACCATTACATAGCTGACCTACACGTATTCCAAATAATTACTGGTCATGGTTATTTTTAGTCTTGCAATTTTAAATACCTTTTTTGATGCTGAAATTCGAATTTGAATTCGAACTCATCTACAATTCTGCAAAGAATTCGAATTAGATTTTTTTGTTAACTTAACATGCAAGGGCCCACATGTGACACGATTTTCCCACCGGCACTTTGGCGACCACTAGTGGCTCGGTGTGCATATTTTGTAATACAATTTATATATTGAATTGAAGGCTTATTTGTTGCCTGTCGATAGCGTCAAAATCCGTTCAGCGGTTCTCGGGTTACATGCCGGTATTTGAGGCTTGTGCAAAGTACACGGTATTGCGCAAAATACCACTCCCGACTCATGGGGCTCTAGTTCCGTCAATCAAATTAAGCCATATCACCTTCTGGGGAAATACTACCTCTGGACTACTAACTACTACAGAAAAACTTAAGTAACAAGTTTTTCTACAACTCAAGTTCAGACCTATATGTTACTCTATTTCATTAGCACTAAAAGTGAAGTTTCTGATTATTTCTGGAATCAGAAACTTCAGAATGTCCTCTTTCAAAAGAGACCAGGCTCATGCATGTGCTATAAGTATAAAGTTGTTTTGGTTTGCAAAATAAGTATGCAGTCCTCAGAAATGAAAACTAAAATGGCAATTTTTGGGGGCGCAGGTTAAGAGCCCTAGTGTGAGTCAGTGTTGTATCTCGAGTCCGAGTCAAGTCTTGAGTCCCCAGTGTTGGAGTCCGAGTCCCCAGTATTTGAGTCTGAGTCCAAGTCTGAGTCACCAAAGAAGAGCCAGAGTCGAGGCCGAGTCGAGTCCCCATTACCCTAGTCCAAGTCCAAGTCATCAAGGTAGTACTGAACATGAGGGTATCGACGTGAATCCGTATGTAGGTGGAACACACGTGTCTGCCCTTCCACGAAATTAAACAATGTTACGGTATTAATATAGCCATCAATAACTTATGCCAAATGCTTAGGGCCTGCCCTTCCACGAAATTAAATAATTTCGTAATTACGTTATTAAAGGGGACATGCATTATAAATGGCTTTTTCTGTGTTTAGCATGTTTTTATAGTAATAGGAGTTAGTATCAATGGGTCTGTGTCTCTAATTATCATATTGACTCATCAGTCGAGTAGCCTCCAGCTGCATCCACGGAGAATCCGCTCACTGGCAACTTCCGCCAGCCACAGGACGCGCCTGCCAACCACAGGACGCGCGCTGGTTGGCGTAAAGTACGGAAATATCTCGCAGTACGTCTGGCGTAAAGTACGGAAGTTTCTCTACGTTAGCGAACGTTAATTTAACTTCAAAAGCAGACGCAGTTAGTTAGCAGGTGGAGGAATTTGACCGGAGGATAAACAAACAAATGAAGAAGGAAGGGAGACCATTTGGTAGGTAGTGCTTTTGCCTACTTCCTTCACAATCATAGGTTTGAATATTAGCTTGGGCCATGTTGTTATGCATGCCAAGTTGTGGGTTGGGTCCACTTCAGATTTATGATAACCTTTTAAGAATGTGGAGATGTCCCTGCCCTTTCTCAACCTCAGTTTGATCTGTGGTGATGAGCGGCCAATTTCTTGTGTGCAACAGAAATATTACTTGTCCTATTATTGTCCCTTATTTGAAGAGATTAATGCACAAGAGCTGTACTGGCCTAACAGAAATTATGTTTGTACTTTCTTCTAGATAACGCCTTCAACCATCATTTGGCCATGGGACTGGTTCTCGGCAATGGAAATTAATATTTTTTTTACAAATAGCTGAAAACACTGTCGACTGATTTCTTCTGCAGTTTATATAGTTGAAATAACTATCGCTTAGTGTGAGGTTTTGGTCCGCTCCCTGCCACACGCTCCGTTCCTTTAAGGTACTATGTGATTAATGCATTCCCCGCCACGCGCTCCGTTCCTTTAACCTGCCGTGTTTGATTGGTGCTTTCCCCGCCACACGCTTTTGGAGCAAGTATCAATCTCATCCCGCAGCTGTCACAGCTTGTAATTAGCGCCCTTGAAGGCTTTATATGCTCAGAACCCCTTACTATCGGTGTTGGGTCGTTTTGAATTACACCTGCATACACCTGTTTTCCCCGTCGCTGTTGCTGTCTTTTTGCTCTCCAGGATCTTTTGTGGAGAACTGCTGTGGAGAACCTGGTTCCCCGTTCGGAGCTACGCCTGGTAATCTGCCCGCTTCTCGCGTTGCGCTCTGGTGAGTTTTTGGAAACTATCTTTTGGATTATCAGTTTTTTGTGTGTTTGGTGAACACCGAAGAGATCCCGTTTTTGTTTGTACTGGACTCACCTAATTTTTGTGTTAGATTAACACTGAAGATACCGTATTGTTTTTTCTCTGGACTCTGCTAACTTGTGTGTGGTACACCGAAGATCAAGTCACTTGGATTTATACTGGATCAGTCACCTCTCTGCTTCTGTGTGTGCGCTGGGCTAACTCTGATTTCTCTCTCTCTCCGTTTCCACCGAGAGTGAAAGCTGAGAGGATCTGCAGAGCCGCTTCAACGTCACTAGCCAATTCCTCACCACTACCTACTGGGAGTATCTGCAGAGCCGCAACAATCTTCACATGCCAGATTCCCCGTTTGTTCGATTGCTCTACTTCATTCCATCTTCTGACTCTGTAAATAAATACGCCCTTGCTTTGGCTAACTCTGAACTTCCTCTCTGTGCCGTTGCGTTTGAGGTCGGTTACAAACCCTAACACTTAGAATCTAAGATCTTAGATCAATAACACTTGTGTTACCTAAAAGCTGTAAATAGTTATGTAATGCCATTAGATTTTAAATGCATTTTAGCATTACAACCCAATAATTGAACTATTTGTTACACCTTATCCTCAGTATTTTGAGACACTGGGTAACACCATTAACCTCTTATCTAGGGACATCTATGGATCTCAGGTATGGACGAATCCAGGTAAGTACAGAGCAAACACTGTCTACAACACAGGAGCAGAGTATAAACAGTACAGGAATGAGAAACAGTCTAAATGGGTTTTAACATTTTAGTTTATTTCATGCACATATGATCTGTAATACCTGATGGGTACAATCAGTGTTCGAATTATGAGGGGGCCAATGGGGGCTCAGCCCCCATAGCTATAGTCTGAGCCCCCATAGTCAAGACCCCCTGTGGGGGTCTCTCAAAAAAATTATATAATCTTTTTTTTTTTATTTTTTTTTTTATATGTACGAATTATTATTTATGTTACCTAAATAAATTGTTAATAGATCATATTTTTATTTTCAGTTTTTAAAAGAACAGAGTAATTAATGTTGTGGAATAGGCTGCATTTCACATCCAAGCCGATTATGCGTCGCCCATGAGCGTCGCCCATGAGTTTAACGCTACTCCAACCTAGTGAAGAAGAAGCAGACAATTTGTCCCTCGGAAATAGAGTAAATGTATGTATGTAACACAACAACTAGACATATATAAATAAACAATAAACCTCAAATGTGCAGACAGACAGAACCGAAGAGAGAACGAGTGAAGAGGAAAAACGCAGCTGCAGGGAGCGGGCGTGATGGGTCTTCTGGATTCTGGACTGACATGAGACACTTTAGAGCTGTAGGAGGAAAAACTGAGGAAGTTGTTGTTACTGTTGTTTACTTGATGTAATGTTGCTGCTTATTTGGTAACATGCTGCTGGTATTTTGATCATTGTATAGTTTTTGCATTTTGACAGATTTGTGGGAGAAAGTGTTAAGAAAAACGTAATAATTGCCACTTGAGATGATGCAATCTATAGCTTGATGTAATGGCTTCTGATAATGCAGAGCTCTAATTGCAGATGTTGTTATTACTCTCGTGGTCTGAGATAGAAAAGGCATCAACCCCTGGCTGCCTGTCTGACACTTTAAGTCATCATGATGTGGCGGCTGTAGCTCAGGAGGTAGAGCTATAGTCGTCACCACTCACTTTGGATAAAAGTGGTCAGTGGTTTGAATCCCGGCTCTTCCGGTCTGCATGTCGGCGACGTGCTGCAGTAGTTACTTTTCTTCTCGTTGTTCTAAGAAGATGCTGCTACTTCTAATTTATTTTTCATTCAGTTCTCTTGATTACCTGTGCACATTTGTTTATAACATTATTTATTTTGATTTATACAAGTATTTATTTTATGTTCATTTTATTATCAGATGATAATGTTACTTACTGTATCCTGATAAATGCTGCTGTTGTGCCATACAACTATTTATTTTCCATTCGATTATTTAGTTAGTTTTTGATTTATAAGTGCAGAGACAAATACATGTTAATTCAAGTTCATACATTTTGGTCTAATTTTTTTAATTAAATTGTTGTATTTTATCAGGTGCAAAATGCAATTAAGTAAATATGGCATTATATATCAGAGGTGAGTAATAAAATTAATGAGACTGAATAATGACATCACACAATAGTCTAATGACTGTTGTGTGATGTCATTATTACTTAGTATTAGACTAATCCTAATGAGATATTCCTCTAATTATGACTTCGAAAACAGCCACAATTTCAGGAAAAAAATTGTAAAAAAAAAAAAAATCAGGTGGCCCCCATAGCTCTCAGATGATAATTCGAACCCTGGGTACAATATCTACTAACCTGATCAATACAAGATATTCCTACCTGATCGATATAATAATAGTCTTACTGCATTTGAATGAATTAATGAATGAATGAAAACTTTATTTAACAGATTGCAGAATGGGTACAATACAGTACGGCTCAATACACACAATTGTTAAGGGGATGCAGACCAGAGAAAGACGTTTCTCTTGTTTACATCAGGGTCCCCCATTTTCAATTAATATTGACATTTATGACATACACAACATACATGACATTTATGGCATAGGGACATACAGGTATTTCACATTTGTTTATTTGTAATAGTACTAGTTGTAATAGTACAGACTCATAATGCAATGTTTTCCCTGTGATTCAAGAAATTACCAGTCTAAATTGGTTTATAACACGTCCGGTAACTTTGCGTCACCACCACACACATTACACACCTGTCCAGCTCATTATAATGCGATGGCCGTGTGCAAAATTAGATTAGATTCAAATGTACACCATATACTGCTATAGTGGAATATACTATTCATATACCATAATGTGTATACCATCTTGTTGCGCCCTCCTGGCCACCGCAGCACCGCACACACAACATGCAACTTGAAATTTATCATGATGATATGATGATAACTCTATTTGAAGAAGCTCTTGAAACCCAAACTCCTGTATCCAATAATAATAATAATAATAATAATAAATATATCTGATAGACGGGTAGATGGGACCCATACTGTAATAAAGTTTTCAATCAATTCCAGGCCGTGACCCTCTCTCCAACCGTATTGTACCCATTCTGCAATCTGTTAATAAAATGTTCAATCAATCACTCTCTACAACCGTGCTTGGTCAAGGGGGAGGGGCTAGGCCCAATGTCAGCGCAGACGTACTTCGAGATACTTCCGTACTTTCCGCCAATCAGCGCGGAACGTGGAACGTGGTTGGCAGGCGCGTCCTGTGGCTGGCGGAAGTTGCCAGTAAGCGGATTCTCCGCGGATGCAGCTGGACCCTATTGCATCAGTCTAATCTCGAGTTCACGAGATCCTCCCTCACTCAACTAAGCTGTTCTGATTTGACCCGCTCCCTGACGTGAATAGGGTACTGATCTGCATAACTAACGTCCCCTCTGCGTCTATGCCAAATACAACGCCGTTCGGTTTTTCCGCATAGCCGGTTTGCGCTCTGATTGGCCGAGCGTGCGCATGAGCCGCGACAAGCCTCTCTGCCTCTGCTGCCGCTGTATGTTGGAGAAACAGCGGTCTTCCGCTCCTCCTCACTCGAGAGTGAGAGCAAAGCCACGCGAGGGGGCGGCACCTCGGCACAGCTCAGCCCTGTGCGACACGAGCAGGAAGGAGGAGATGGGAGTCGTTCCAATCGGAAATATGTTGTTTCTTTACACATATGTTGGATTATGAATATGTCTTTATAGCTACAAATGAATGACTAATTTGGTCAGAAAGCAGTAACACAACAGTTGCAATGTGCGTGTGCGTGTGCGCACTTCGAGTTGCGATGTAGTGGGACTCGGGGAGAGACAGAGGAGAGCCTCTCTCGCTCCCTCTCTCTATCTATCTGTCTCTCCCTCTCTCTCTCTCCCTCTCTCTCTCTCCCTCCCTCTCTCTATCTATCTGTCTCTCCCTCTCTCTCCCTCTCTCTCTCTCTCTCCCTCCCTCTCTCCCTCGAGTCGGGAGCACTATATATCACTGTAATATCTTTGTGCATGCTCCCACGTGCACGCCCGTATTCAGATCCATACAATAATAATCACAGATGTATATTGTCAACAGAGGAGGGAGGAGGAGAGACACGAGGGAAACAGAGGAGGGAGGAGGAGAGACACGAGGGAAACAGAGGAGGGAGGAGGAGAGACACGAGGGAAACAGAGGAGGGAGGAGGAGACACACGAGGGAAACAGAGGAGGGAGGAGGAGACACACGAGGGAAACAGAGGAGGAGGGAGGAGACACACGAGGGAAACAGAGGAGGGAGGAGACACACGAGGGAAACAGAGGAGGGAGGAGGAGACACACGAGGGAAACAGAGGAGGAGGGAGGAGACACACGAGGGAAACAGAGGAGGAGGGAGGAGACACACGAGGGAAACAGAGGAGGAGGAGACACACGAGGGAAACAGAGGAGGGAGGAGGAGACACACGAGGGAAACAGAGGAGGAGGAGGAGACACACGAGGGAAACAGAGGAGGGAGGAGGAGACACACGAGGGAAACAGAGGAGGAGGGAGGAGACACACAAGGGAAACAGAGGAGGGAGGAGGAGACACACGAGGGAAACAGAGGAGGGAGGAGGAGACACACGAGGGAAACAGAGGAGGGAGGAGGAGACACACGAGGGAAACAGAGGAGGGAGGAGGAGACACACGAGGGAAACAGAGGAGGAGGGAGGAGACACACAAGGGAAACAGAGGAGGGAGGAGACACACGAGGAAAACAGAGGAGGGAGGAGACACACGAGGGAAACAGAGGAGGGAGGAGACACACGAGGGAAACAGAGGAGGAGGGAGGAGGAGACACACGAGGGAAACAGAGGAGGAGGAGGAGACACACGAGGGAAACAGAGGAGGGAGGAGGAGACACACGAGGGAAACAGAGGAGGAGGAGGAGACACACGAGGGAAACAGAGGAGGGAGGAGACACACGAGGGAAACAGAGGAGGAGGGAGGAGACACGCGAGGGAAACAGAGGAGGGAGGAGGAGACACACGAGAGAAACAGAGGAGGAGGAGGAGACACACGAGGGAAACAGAGGAGGGAGGAGGAGACACGCGAGGGAAACAGAGGAGGGAGGAGGAGACACGCGAGGGAAACAGAGGAGGAGGGAGGAGGAGACACACGAGGGAAACAGAGGAGGAGGAGGAGACACACGAGGGAAACAGAGGAGGGAGGAGGAGACACGCGAGGGAAACAGAGGAGGAGGAGGAGACACGCGAGGGAAACAGAGGAGGAGGGAGGAGGAGACACACGAGGGAAACAGAGGAGGAGGGAGGAGACACACGAGGGAAACAGAGGAGGGAGGAGGAGACACACAAGGGAAACAGAGGAGGGAGGAGGAGACACACGAGGGAAACAGAGGAGGGAGGAGGAGACACACGAGGGAAACAGAGGAGGAGGAGGAGACACACGAGGGAAACAGAGGAGGGAGGAGACACACGAGGGAAACAGAGGAGGGAGGAGACACACGAGGGAAACAGAGGAGAGAGGAGGAGACACACGAGGGAAACAGAGGAGGGAGGAGACACACGAGGGAAACAGAGGAGGGAGGAGGAGACACATGAGGGAAACAGAGGAGGGAGGAGGAGACACACGAGGGAAACAGAGGAGGGAGGAGACACACGAGGGAAACAGAGGAGGGAGGAGACACACGAGGGAAACAGAGGAGGGAGGAGGAGACACACGAGGGAAACAGAGGAGGGAGGAGGAGACACACGAGGGAAACAGAGGAGGGAGGAGGAGACACACGAGGGAAACAGAGGAGGAGGGAGGAGACACACGAGGGAAACAGAGGAGGGAGGAGACACACGAGGGAAACAGAGGAGGGAGGAGGAGACACACGAGGGAAACAGAGGAGGGAGGAGACACACGAGGGAAACAGAGGAGGAGGAGGAGACACACGAGGGAAACAGAGGAGGGAGGAGGAGACACACGAGGGAAACAGAGGAGGGAGGAGGAGACACACGAGGGAAACAGAGGAGGGAGGAGACACACGAGGGAAACAGAGGAGGGAGGAGGAGACACACGAGGGAAACAGAGGAGGGAGGAGGAGACACACGAGGGAAACAGAGGAGGGAGGAGGAGACACACGAGGGAAACAGAGGAGGGAGGAGGAGACACACGAGAGAAACAGAGGAGGAGGGAGGAGACACACGAGAGAAACAGAGGAGGGAGGAGACACACGAGGGAAACAGAGGAGGGAGGAGGAGACACACGAGGGAAACAGAGGAGGAGGAGGAGACACACGAGGGAAACAGAGGAGGGAGGAGGAGACACACGAGGGAAACAGAGGAGGAGGGAGGAGACACACGAGGGAAACAGAGGAGGGAGGAGGAGACACACGAGAGAAACAGAGGAGGGAGGAGGAGACACACGAGGGAAACAGAGGAGGAGGGAGGAGACACACAAGGGAAACAGAGGAGGGAGGAGACACACGAGGGAAACAGAGGAGGAGGGAGGAGGAGACACACGAGGGAAACAGAGGAGGAGGAGACACACGAGGGAAACAGAGGAGGAGGGAGGAGACACACGAGGGAAACAGAGGAGGGAGGAGACACACGAGGGAAACAGAGGAGGAGGAGGAGACACACGAGGGAAACAGAGGAGGAGGGAGGAGACACACGAGGGAAACAGAGGAGGAGGGAGGAGACACACGAGGGAAACAGAGGAGGGAGGAGGAGACACACGAGGGAAACAGAGGAGGGAGGAGGAGACACACGAGGGAAACAGAGGAGGAGGGAGGAGACACACGAGGGAAACAGAGGAGGGAGGAGGAGACACACGAGGGAAACAGAGGAGGGAGGAGGAGACACACGAGGGAAACAGAGGAGGGAGGAGACACACGAGGGAAACAGAGGAGGGAGGAGGAGACACACGAGGGAAACAGAGGAGGGAGGAGGAGACACGCGAGGGAAACAGAGGAGGAGGAGGAGACACACGAGGGAAACAGAGGAGGGAGGAGGAGACACACGAGGGAAACAGAGGAGGAGGAGGAGACACACGAGGGAAACAGAGGAGGGAGGAGGAGACACACGAGGGAAACAGAGGAGGAGGGAGGAGACACACGAGGGAAACAGAGGAGGGAGGAGGAGACACACGAGGGAAACAGAGGAGGGAGGAGGAGACACACGAGGGAAACAGAGGAGGGAGGAGGAGACACACGAGGGAAACAGAGGAGGAGGAGGAGACACACGAGGGAAACAGAGGAGGGAGGAGACACACGAGGGAAACAGAGGAGGGAGGAGGAGACACGCGAGGGAAACAGAGGAGGGAGGAGGAGACACGCGAGGGAAACAGAGGAGGAGGGAGGAGACACACGAGGGAAACAGAGGAGGGAGGAGGAGACACACGAGGGAAACAGAGGAGGGAGGAGACACACGAGGGAAACAGAGGAGGGAGGAGACACACGAGGGAAACAGAGGAGGAGGAGGAGACACACGAGGGAAACAGAGGAGGGAGGAGACACACGAGGGAAACAGAGGAGGGAGGAGGAGACACACGAGGGAAACAGAGGAGGGAGGAGGAGACACACGAGGGAAACAGAGGAGGGAGGAGGAGACACACGAGGGAAACAGAGGAGGGAGGAGGAGACACACGAGGGAAACAGAGGAGGGAGGAGGAGACACACGAGGGAAACAGAGGAGGAGGGAGGAGACACACGAGGGAAACAGAGGAGGAGGAGGAGACACACGAGGGAAACAGAGGAGGAGGGAGGAGACACACGAGGGAAACAGAGGAGGGAGGAGGAGACACACGAGGGAAACAGAGGAGGGAGGAGGAGACACACAAGGGAAACAGAGGAGGGAGGAGGAGACACACGAGGGAAACAGAGGAGGGAGGAGGAGACACACGAGGGAAACAGAGGAGGGAGGAGGAGACACACGAGGGAAACAGAGGAGAGAGGAGGAGACACACGAGGGAAACAGAGGAGGGAGGAGGAGACACACGAGGGAAACAGAGGAGGGAGGAGGAGACACACGAGGGAAACAGAGGAGGGAGGAGACACACGAGGGAAACAGAGGAGGGAGGAGGAGACACACGAGGGAAACAGAGGAGGGAGGAGGAGACACACGAGGGAAACAGAGGAGGGAGGAGGAGACACACGAGGGAAACAGAGGAGGGAGGAGGAGACACACGAGGGAAACAGAGGAGGGAGGAGGAGACACACGAGGGAAACAGAGGAGGAGGGAGGAGACACACGAGGGAAACAGAGGAGGGAGGAGGAGACACGCGAGGGAAACAGCCACCAGGGACAGGGAGGAGAAACTAAATGTTGCTGACCCTGGGTCAGCAAACAACTCAAATGTGCCCAAAGGCAAATATATGTAGATATACATTCTTCACAGACGCTGAAGCGCTGCCATTGAAGACAGCGGGGGAACAGGCAGAGTGTGGTCGTGGGACGTCCTTGTGGAACCCGTCCGTCAGTCCATATTTCTTTCCTCCCCCGGTGCCGACCCACGACGTCATCACGACCCTATAGGGACGCTTGAGGGAACAGCAGAGGGGAGAGGGTCAGGCACAAACAGTCCAAAGCCTCCCCCCAGTGAGTTCAAATGTCCCTCAGTTGTTCATATTAACCCATTCACAGTCAAATGTCTCTCCGGGCACATATCCTGGGGCAGAGACATGGATCCACATAGTTCATTCACAAACACAAGGCAATCAATATAGCAGGGGTCCTGTGACATATTATGTGTGTGTGTGTGTGTGTGTGTGTGTGTGTGTGTGTGTGTGTGTGTGTGTGTGTGTGTGTGTGTGTGTGTGTGTGTGTGTGTGTGTGTGTGTGTGTGTGTGTGTGTGTGTGTGTGTGTGTGTGTGTGTGTGTGTGTGTATGTGTGTGTGTGTGTCCATGTGGATGTATGTGTTTTTAACTTGTTTAGATTTTATGCCCTGTAATGTGACCTTGGGTGTTCTGTAATGTGACCTTGGGTGTTCCGAAAGGCGCTTCCAATTAAAAATGTATTATTATTTACTATAATGTGAGTGTAGACTCATTGTCTCAATATTTACTCTGGAATAGTGAGGTTTTTCCATATTTAAACATCCTTCCGCCCGTCAGACTTCGGAGAAGGAGGAGGAGGAGGCAGGATTTACACGGCAGAGAATCTAATCGCGGCTCTCGCCCATCATCTGTACGGACCTGCCAGCCGGCGTGTCCTTGGGTCTGACTTATCGCTCTGCTCTTTTTTAAGTCACATCTCTCTTCAATATTCCTCACCCGGGGCAGAAGCACTTTTAGGCATAATAATGGCTGACCCTGAACGTTCTTTGGGAATCTCCGGGAGCCACACTGTGTGTAAAGTACTTGAGTAATTGTACTTTGTTACAATACTTAAGTACTGTTTTAAAATGTTACTTGTCCTTTCGGACAAGTTATGTTTTTTGTAGGTTTTTTATTGGTTTTTGCTACCGGGCAGTCCGGTAGAGAGAGAGAGAGAGAGAGAGGAATGGGAGATAGATCGGGGAAGACATTCGGCAAAGAGCGCCGGGGCCGGGAGTGCTGTATGCAGTGCGCCACTCGGGCGACCCTGCTTAAGTACTGTTTTGGGGGGATTTGTACTTTACTCGAGTATTATTAGGTTTGTATTCTTGTACTTTTACTCAATTACATTTTTACTCCTTACATTTAAAATGCAGACCTACAAAGTACAAATCTCGCAGGTCCAGCCATTTTAATTAGTATATTTGTTTCTCTGGCCGAACTGACGTTAACGTTATTAATCCTGCGGCCGCAGTTAACTCATTCGGCGTCATTCACGAGAAAAGTCGCGTTAACTCGCCATGCGTTGAGCGCCAATCACGAGAAAAGTCGGGTTTTAATCGTTATTTCTTTTATTCGCTATATCCATTCATTTTTCATCCATCCAGCCTGATGTTATCATTGGGAATGGGTATGAGCTCACAAAGGGCAAATACCGCCGCCTACGCCTTCCAGCCGGTCTTGCACACCATTGAAATCCCTCCCCCTTGGGCTGTGCAGCGATCTAATAAGTCCGGTCCAGGTTTTCCTTCTCGGCCATGACTAACGTTTATAACACATGGATTTGGGACACTCGGAGCAGCGTGGATTATGTGTTTTGGACATATAACGTTGGATCAATAAACGTGATCAATATTTGGAATGGCGATCAGGAATTGGATTAATCTTTTTGCAGTACATTAGAGACCAGGTAAGGACTCTATGTTACTAATCTTGGGTTGATCAGATGTTTCTTTCGCCACCATCGGAGCGTGTGTGTGTGTTTCTCCCGTTGGCTGCGGCCAAGGCACTGAGAAGCGATTTTTCAGCCCGCTTCTGTATCGTCCATGAGGACACATATAATACCGATAATCTAGCGTTATTTTCAGAACGATTCATAAATCAAGTGACAAATGGCACGATTTCTAAGGAAATACATTGAAGCGCGGTTTGCTCGAGTTTCTTGAGATTAGACAGAACGCTCTGGAAATATACTCATATTCATCACGGTATAAAACGGAAATGTATGTATGAAAAAATTATCTGTTTTGTGCATGTTGACCAGAAGAAACTCACTGACAATCGACGGGTGTATTAGATCCATAGCTATAATATTTCATATAGTTTTAGCACTCACAAGTTTGGCTTTCTCCCCATTGAACAAAGCGATGGCGTTATACCCAGAAGATAAACAGTGACCCCTAGGCGCTGAATGAGTTCATTTAAAAACACCCAATCAAATCCCGACCTGTAACTCTCTGGGTTCTCTAGCTGCTGCCTGAGAACCGTACACCATTCTGACACCTGTCACTTGTCTTCCCTGTCACTAATTGTCTGTGTTCTCTGATTCGTTGTCACTGTGGTGCGTGTGGAATGTCTGGAATGTGTACCTATGTAACCCCTGTCTTCCCTGTGTTTTATCGTCGGTTCTTCACACTACCTCCAGCTCGGTACACGGCGGTACCCCTGGACTCGGACGTTCCTGCTCCAGATCGTCTTGTTTAGTTGTTCTATTCTTTGTGCTTCTTCAGTAGACGCTCGACGTCATTGCCTATTCTCTGTTTCTCAGGTGTATTGGTCCAACATTAAAAGGAACCACTGATAGACGAGCAGTGTTGGGCAAGTTACTTTAAAAAAGTAACTAGTTACAGTTACTAGTTACTTCTTCCAAAAAGTAACTAAATTACTTACTCAGTTACAAATTATAAAAGTAACTAGTTACTTCAGAAAGTAACTATTGCGTTACTTTCAAGATTTTTTTTTACATAAACAACATACACACATCTAAACCATTTTAATGTTGCTGTGGGACAAAGTGAGACTAGCCTCCAATCAAATGCCATGTAGGCTATGTAGATATTATAATTACTATGTTTATATAGTGGATCATACAAATACAAACAGAATAGATGTTTTGGAACTTTTGATATGTATTGCCCCTCAACAGGCCACAACTAGGCAACATTAAATTATGCTTGTTAAGCACTATACCAAAAATAAATAACAAATATATACTGATTGATTGAACATTTTAATTAACAGATTTCAGAATGGGTACAATACAGTACGGCTCAATACACACAATTGTTAAGGGGATGCAGACCAGAGAAAGAGTTTCGTCTTGTTTACATCAGGGTCCCCCATTTTCAATTCATGACATTTATGACGAAAGTCTTTCTCTGGTCTGCATCCCCTTAACAATTGTATGTATTGAGCTGTACTGTACTGTACCCATTATGCAATCTGTTAATACACTTTTCAATCAATCAATCAATGACATACACAACATACAGATATAAGAATCTAATCGAATCATCTAAACTAATCTAATCATTACATTTAAGACATGCATGACATACAGAGATATATATATATCTCTGAGCACCTGAAGCCTGTGCTATTAAACCAGGAAGTGCAGCACTGTTGATAAGGCTGTCAGCACTGCAGTAGAGCCACTCAGTGCCCTGCGCTGCAAAGAGTGAACACAAAACGCTCATGGACCCGCGGTCTCATGTTGACTATTGTGTTGTGCGTTGGATTCGTTTTTGAGCTCAAAACGTACACTACACGGACCGCGTTCTCATGCTGACTGATCAGTGATCGCTTGTCTTGTCGCGCTGTGTGTCAGACTCTGGATGCTTTAGACACCCGCCCACCTCCACCTCTGATTGGCTTACCATGACATTGTATTCAACCTCAGCCAATCGTCAGCATGTATGCTTGGCTTGCGCACTGTCCACTAAACAAGGAAGAACATATTATTGCCTCTCGGCGCAGAGATATGTCTGATGAAAGAAACAGGTTCATTCATAGTAACGCGCCGCATTTTTTTGTAGTAACGGTAACGACGTTATTAAGATTGGAAGAGTAATCCGTTAGATTACTCGTTACTGAAAAAACGAACGCCGTTAGTAACGAAGTTACTTATAGTGCCGTTATTCCCATCACTGTAGACGAGCAATCACTCTCTGCCTCCTTTATTCCTCTACTACTGGGACCTTGCCACTCACCGTAACATCGACCAATGGAAAATGAACCCGCCCATACCCATGCTGATTGGTCCCCGTGCAAGACTAGAAAGCGGGGATCTTTGATTAAACACCTGCTATCAGAAGAATAGACAGTCAGAAAAAAAGTTTTTAAATTTTTTACTTTTACTCAAGTGTGTTTTTAGTCAGTGTTGAGAGTCACAGCCAACTAGTGACACTTTTTAATGACATCCTGTTCTCTCTGTCAATTATAGGATATAAAGGATTAAGCATATGTTTATTATATATATCTGTTTTAAATGCAATATCTACAATATCTTGTGTAGTCCTGGAGAATGAAAAGAGAAAGAGGCCTCTGTGCTATGGAGCAGGAATGTGCAGGGAGGTGGTCACAGAGCGCTGACCTTGGCAGAGGAGCAGAGAGGCAGAGGGAGAATGATGATGATGTGATGTGCAGAACATATCCACCAATGTATATGAGTACTGTATTGTACATGTATATGTATGTATATCTGTATATATCTGTATATGTATGTGTTAGGCTATTCATGCTAGAAGGACCATGTACTGTATATTACGGCAGTCTGCCTCGTCTTCTTATCTTACTGTTAGTGGAACTAGGAATGTGGCCTTGGAGACAGCTCTGACCAGAGGAGCCTGCAGAGTTAACCCTTGCAGTTAGGAGGCAGAGCAGACATGCATACATGTTTAAGTGACGTAATGGGGTTTTCCCAGAAGAAAGTAATCTATTACTTCTCCAGTAGATGTAACGACTAGAAGGGGAGGAGTCCATCCTTACTGTGTGTGTTGTGTGTTGATTGGATGGTAGAAATGACATCACTGTATTTAGACCAATAGCAAAGAGGTCTTGATATGATGCCGGATCGATATATAAGTGACTGCTCCAGCCTCGGAGCTCAGATTTTTCAGTTCTTTTAAGCCAGGAAATGTCGAGCGGTGTATGGGGCATGGCCTGGCAAGTTTTGAGTAAACCTCCCTAGGAAGAATACTCTTTAGATTTTCACTTTTTGACTTCAGACACCATCCTTAGAGGCTATGCTATGCTAGAGAAGAGATGTTTTATACTCACTTTTACTGAATTGGACATTTCCAATGCAGTTTCTTTTGTAACTTGCCTTTTCTAATTAAAAATACTTTTTTATAATACCTATTGAATTCGTGGACTGCTTTCTACCGCAATGGGTCACAACGCTGGCCGCGCCCTGCTTTCATCTGAGGTGACTATGTTCTGGTAGCCTGAAATACAGATTAAATCAATTGCTGGTTACTGCTTTTCAGCTAAAGTTATATAATAGGATATATATATATACTATTGACAGTAGTAATGCTTAGTTTCACTGTTTGTTGTTTGCAAGCGCCGGTAGCCTCTGTATCCGACAGGCTCCATTGGGTTTGTGGGGAACTAAGAGTCTCGCCACTGCAGGGCCGGACGATGGACCTGTCAAACTGATAAGTGGTTATGGGGCTTGCAAATGATTGTTAATACGCTAATATTACACTATTAACAGTAGTAATACTTATTAAAAGAGTAGTAATATCATCAGGCTTTCAAATGAGTAGCATTACGGGCCTTTCGTAAAATGATGATAATATTGATGGTAATGATAATAATAATATTATTGTTATTATAGGCAATAAGAGTTCTCCCAGACATACATTCGGTTTATTACAAACAAAGAAGAGGTTAACAACTCTTCTATGCTTATATTTCATATCAACTGGATATAACTAACTAGTGACTATGAAGTAAGCTTGATAGAAATAGTAATTGACCCGAGAACTTAGTGAGTTTAGCACCTCGCTGGGGGATATCGGGCGGCCACAGGGTTATATCTCGAGTAAGTGATTTGAGATAGATAGAGACAAACCCATCGGCATTCAACAGTCAGATACTCTGACTTTTACTTGAGTACGATGTTGAGACGGTACCCATACTTTCACTTAAGTATAATTTCTGGGTACTTTTTACACCCCTGGTGAAGGAGAGCCTCGCCTGACAGAGAGAGAGAGAGAGAGAGAGAGAGAGAGAGAGAGAGAGAGAGAGAGAGAGAGAGAGAGAGAGAGAGAGCCTGACAGAGAGAGAGAGAGAGCCTCGCCTGACAGAGAGAGAGAGAGAGAGAGAGCCTCGCCTGACAGAGAGAGAGAGAGAGAGAGAGAGCCTCGCCTGACAGAGAGAGAGAGAGAGAGCCTCGCCTGACAGAGAGAGAGAGAGAGAGAGAGAGAGCCTCGCCTGACAGAGAGAGAGAGAGAGAGAGCCTCGCCTGACAGAGAGAGAGAGAGAGAGAGCCTCGCCTGACAGAGAGAGAGAGAGAGCCTCGCCTGACAGAGAGAGAGAGAGAGAGCCTCGCCTGACAGAGAGAGAGAGAGAGAGAGAGAGAGGAGAGAGAGAGAGAGAGAGAGAGAGAGAGAGAGAGAGAGAGAGAGAGAGAAGAGAGAGAGAGAGAGGAGAGGAGAGAGAGAGAG